>NW_005054310.1:4170006-4219464 GCF_000277835.1 Geospiza fortis | reverse complement strand
TGGATATTTAGTTTGCTTTAATTCATTCATTTATTTTTTAAAAAGAGCCTTCTGTCAAAATATCCCAAGCAAGCTTTCCAACTGACCAAGCCAATTACAATTAGTTGCAGCCTTATACAACTTGTGCTGATATTGCTCCTAGCTCTGCAATGGAGGTAGTGGTAGTCTGAACTTGTTCTACTTGGATTACTGCCTTGATCTAGGTATAAAGTTCCAAATTTTGTATCTTCTAGGAAAAGGTAATTTTATTTTTATTGTCTGTTACCTGCATTAAGCATGCACTCTCACTTTTTCAGAGAAAATATTGCATAAATAACTTAATGTGCTGTCTTAATAACTAATGTGATTGCCAGGATCTGATATATTTTGCAAAAGTAAATCTTTAATGCTATGAACACAATTCCCAAAGGCTGGTTTGCAAATTGATTTTACTAAATTAAAAAAGTTTTTATTTTATATTCAGATATTATGTACTTGCTGCCAGTAAAAGAGATCTGAGTTTGTTGCATGTTATCCATGTTATTCCCTCAGTTTATGCTGTGTTTTTTTCCCTTATTTCTCCACTTTCTGCTAACCAGTATCACTGGTCTTTTCCTTTCCACCTGCATTTTGTGTTATATTCTGATGCCTGATGTGGTACTTTGTTCTGCTTTTATAACTAATGCTTAATCAATTTATCTTCTGTACTTCACTTATAATCAGTGTGACAGGCTGACTTGGCACCCTGATTTGTTTATAAACTTGCAATCTTCTAATTAGAATCACATAGCAAAATGGTTCAAAAACAATTTGCAGAGCCAAAATGTGTAAACTGAGTGTGACCTCTACGGATATATTAGCAAATAAGGATGATATTTAATTATTTTTTGTATGAGACAAGTTTTTATTATGGTTGGAGATCTGGACAAAACTCAGTCTTATCAATTCTTCTGCAGGATATGCAAGAGGGATTCCTTGCTGCTGGGGGAAGTAGATAAAAATTATTGTTATATTGCACAGGACTTGTTTAGTTATTTGCAATTACTTTTCCTGATGAAGAAACTTTCATGTAATATGATCCTAGGCCTCTATGATCTGTGTTGTATTGGAGTACCAAATGCTTTCATCCAAAGACTGAAATAAGCCAGCAGGTGCGGTGCTTGAAGTGAAAGCAGGTGATTTCCAAAAGCTAAATCTGGAAATCAGCTTGCACTTATGCAAATATTAATATGGTGATATGAATATAGTTACACATGTGTTTGGATACATGTTAGAAATACAAGCAAAACAGAGGTGATAAAAAGATATAAGCATCGATTTGTGGATCCAATTAACCCAGCAAAAACAGCAGACAGACTAAAGCTTGAAGATAGACTTTGTTTATTATCTCAGTCAAGATTTACAGAGTCTGAATCTCACCTTTGTGTCTCTCTATATTCCTCTTACAACATTATTCTTTATTGCTATACAGAACTTTCCTTTCAACTCTAAAAAGGACTAGAAATGTTATTCCTCCACTGTTTTGTAAGCCACATGTAAGCCATCTTCATTCTCATTCTTATGTTAGAGTTACTAAATTCCTGATGACATTGATTACAGCTTCTCAGTCCAGTCCGAAGTGCCTCTGTACATGAAATCTTTCACTGCTACAGCATTCTCTGCTGTATTATGTCTGTCAGGTTGTTGGCAGCCCTCTTGTCATAATCTCTAAATCTAGATGAAGATGTCCTGGCCATCGCAGAGAAGTTGGACTAGATGACATTTGAACATCCCTTCCAACTCAAATCATTCTATGATTCTATGAAGTGTCAAGCATTTGACATTCCTTAAAATGATGACTTTTAAGAGATGGACAAGTTAGATGGCTAGTTAGTAGTTTTTGGCAATGAAAATTTGTTAGTGCCCAATAGAAATTTACTTTTATAAAATTCAGATCAAGAATATCAAGGGAATCCTAATTGTGCCTAGCAGCTGAAACAAACAAACAAATGATAAACAAAGGAACTCCCAAAATCTGCCCTTCCCCCTGCTCATGATTTCTTCATTCATCCAAATGAAGTATAAGTAAATTTGATTAAAGAATCCACTTGCTACCCTTATACCAGTGTGAACCCTCTGCTGTGATCTGGCCTGGGAGAGGAGGGGTGGGAGGGAAATAGCTCTACAACACCCTCAGTCCAGAAAAGACTGTACTGGTACCCCAGTCTCTCCTTAAGGTGGCTATAGATTGAGGAGAGGCATCTCAGCATAGGATAACAAAAATAATAGATCATTGGATTAAGCATTTGGAGCATCTTCAAAGCGGTTGCCACTTATTTCAAAGTCTCAGGACATCAGACATGAAAAATGGCAGGGGAAGAAAGGATATATTGCACCATTCATTCATTAAAACTTTTCCTTCACTGTAGTGAAAACTCTACAGAAAAATCTAAATATCCAGTAAAGAAATATTAAATTGGTTTTTGCTACCTTGTTACCTTTAGAAACTCTCACAAAATAGAGCCTAGAACTTTAGGTATGCAGATAAACTAAGTATAGAAAACCTTCTCTTGAATAGATTTAAGATGACTTTGTTCCTTGCATGTAAAGGTCATAAGTGTTAAAAATTTTTATTCTTAATTAAGTTTCCCTATTTTTATAGGTGTTATTTCTACCCTCAAAAGCTGCTAATTTTTAAAATGTATACCCAAAGTGTTTTCTCAATACATATTTTTCTAATCTATATTTAACCTACTACTAAAAAAAATCAATTTTATGGCTTGCTTTCATTCTATATAGCGTTTATATCTCTGACTTTCTTGAGCAGGTAATGAAAAGAAAAACAAAATCATAATTTCTTTATGAACAGCTATGTCCATTTTACAGACAGAAAAACTGAGAAGTTAGAAAATGGTATGTTCAAGATTTAAGAAGAGCAAAGGGAGCGCAGCCTACCTTATTTTCTACTGAATGTCTTTTCCACACTGGACTTGATTAATATTGAAAGCAGTTATAGCTTAATTTAATAAATGAGGAAGAAGAAGATTATCAATTGCCAGGAAAGAAGCCAATTTTTTTTTCAGTCATTTTGGCATTCTGCGAAGGGAATACAAAGCAGAAACAAAAAATTACTGCAAAGACAGACAGCTCTGTAGCTATCTTAAGTGACGTTTTCAAAGAGTAAGTACGATTTGAAGTATTTCCTTCAAGAATTATAATTATAATTATTTTATACTGGCATCTACAAAATCAGATACTGAGATCAGTATTAGAAAAACCCCAACAGTATAGGAATATGACACCATCTCAAGTGCTAACCTGTTTATAGGTAGCTGTTAACTAGGAGATGTTAGAAGAACTGTGTAGTGAAAATAATGAATCATCTTAAAAACATATTTTTTTTTTCTATTAAGCATCTTCTGACTATTTTTGAAATGTATCTTGGCATTTTCCCAGTTATGTATTTACACACAGTTTTTTTTAGAAATTTAGTTCATAAAGGCATGTAAATAGTCAAGGAGTTTAGAAATTATTTCCAATATAAATAGTATTTTTCTGTGCAATGTTTAATAAATATTGATTTTGTAGCAATGCTGTATAAACAAGTAGTGGTATAATTGAAAAAAAACAAACAAGAGGCTTGAGTGGGCACACACAGATGAGATTGTTCTAATCTTATAACAAGTATTGTTGAAGATGCAAAAACCTTGGAATTATCAAGTAGTCATATATACAGCACAATATATACTTGTACACTTAGAGAGTGCAGCTGTTGTTAATGTGTTACAAAACTGTCCAGTCTCTGATGAATACTGAGCTATTCTCCACCAGTCTGACTTCATGTTTACAATACTCAATACATCTGGCTGACTTTAATTGCATTAGCTTTGCTGCACCAGAGGTGGCATAACTTTCATGTGAGCTAATTAGATTTGTTCAATTTAAACAGACACATTAATGCAGCTCAGCAAGGCTCAATTAAATCTGTTTTCAAAGCAAAGGCACAGTTTGAAGCATTATGGGTAATGCTATGCAAATTGCCATATTGGCAGAGAAGTTGAGAGAGTTGTTTGCAATGCCTATTGGCACAATGCGAGTTTCTCCAGTTAGATTGTGAAGTCTAAAACAGCAAGACAAGTTCTACACCCTCTTTCTTGGGGCTCTTCAAAATGGTGCATCTGCCTTTCCAAGCAAAGGAAGTGATTTGTGAGTTTGTTTAGAAAACGGACATAAGATTTCATCCCAACCATTGTGCCCACTGATTTGTGTTTTATATTCTCTCTCTTACTGAGGCAACAGCAGAACCTAATAATAATACATCTTCATAATGGGATTTCAGAACAATTGTATGTTCCTGGTGTTTCAAACTTATTACACTTACCATCACTCTTACCTTTTGCTAGTGCTCAAGCATAACTATCAATTCATTTTTTTCAGTTATGTACTGGGACCCAAAGTGCTTAGCCTTGCAGGTTTACCTCTGAAGGGAAAGTCACTAACAGAATGCAACAAACATGCCAGCAGCTTGTTGCTAGGACCACTTTTCATTTTGGCGTTCTAGAGATTGTTTCTCCCCACAAAATCAGGAAAAGAGGGGATCCTTTATGGGAACTCAAGTGACATAAGCTGGCCCAAACTGATACTATATTTTCTTCTTCTAAATAGGGCATACTTATAGCAAAATAAATAGTGTAAAATTGACCACGTTCTTTGAAGTTGGGGTTTCTTGTACCTAGTCTAATGTCTCCAAGCACTTGTATCTCCTCTAGTTGCAGCTTCATTTATACCCACATGAATAACGTGCACTTTTCCCAAATGGAAGATGAGCTATTTAGGCCATTAGATGACCTTGTTTCCAACACAACATTGCTGGAAGATATTGCAATTGAGGGGATCACAGTAAAAGTAACCCTTTTATTTTAATGCTCCTGGTTGGATGCATTAAAGACACACCATATGCTTGTTCAAATAGTCTCAAAGGTGTGTTATGAACTGCTTTAATGGTTTGTGTTCTGATGTGACATTTATGGAGAGGTTTATTGGTAAAAGCAGTCTCCAAAACAGGTTTTTCATGATTTTCTAACAAGTATGAAAACATTTGATATCTAGGGTCCATGGTGTGGCTGTTAGTGTATAGTGTATGCAATTCCTCACTATTTTGTGTGGGGATTTGTAACCTCCTCCACCTTTTTTTTTTTATGGCCCTATAGAAAATTTGTGGTTTTTTGAAGGAAAAAGTCACAGATTTGTTAAGATTTTCTTGACTTTTGCATGACTTTGAAGGAAATTTAAGAGGACGGAGAGTATTCTCTACTGGCCACAGAATAGGGTTCATGAGCTTAAAATCAAACATCTGTGTAAATGGAAGATACAGCTTAATGTGTAAAATCAGAGCAACATTAGAGGTAGCAGCCAATTATTGAATCTCATTGTCTCATATTTCTGACACTTATGCACAGTTATGCCTTATTACTGGAGTAGTAATCACAGTAAATTTGAAATACTTTGACACCAAGAGGCTCTCAAAAGAGTGAAAATTGGCAGTTTTATTAAACAGTATATAGAAGTTACAGCCATGATGGTGGCAGACAAACCAATATGAAGCAGATTGCTCCATGATTAGCCAATTGCACAGCACAATTATATTCAACACAGCAATTATAAATAGGAAAGAAAATCCATTTGCCAAGCACTTTAGCAGATTCTATATTCCAACAGCATATCCAGCTTGGCTTTAACTTTAGTTGAGTTTTTCATTCATATTCTCAGAACTCATATTTTTCATTCTCAAACTGTAGATTTTGTGGAAATAAATGTTTTAAATGGAAGTACAGTATTTTTCACAAACTTTTGGTCAGAATCTCTAGAAGTCCTTCCCTCAACTTCATCCGTATTCAGAAAACTGGCATCTGGCACAGGATCTACTCTGCTCTGCTGTCTCTGTCCTCTTTGGCAGCTCTCCAGTAATGCATATCCAGGCTATAATGTTTTCAGAATTTTTGCTGTGTCATCTCCACCTCAGGGCATTTGCCCTAAGTGATGAAGTAAGTGGTCCTGGTTTAGGGCAAATTTGGGAGAAAACATCCAAACTGACACTAGAATATGAAAGTAGAACAACACTGGAACAAAAAGCTTGAAATAATTTTTGGTATTGTACATTCCAGTGTTCAGATTTCAGATACAATGGCAACTGCTGAAGCGTCAATGCCTTGAAAACAAAATGCACTCTCTGAAAACCTTAAAGTTACCTTGAGGTAATTATGTAATTAAAATTTAATAAAGATGTGAAAGAGCAAGAAGCTTGTGAATTAGATTATATTCAGTGCTTATGTAATTTGTGCTGAATATCACTCCTGAGTATTTTTCTGTTCAATAGTAAAGTATAAATAATTTAAATAGTTTTAAAATATGATTTTAGTAATAATATAGGGTTTAAATTACTTCTTCAATTTATTTTCTCTTTCTGTCTAAAATGTCATATTTGGTGCGTAAAGAATAATCCTTCACAAAACTTTGACACACAACACATGAAACCTAACTGCAGAAGGTTAGTTTGCTTATGTTTTTTATTATACTCATCCTGGGAGAGTTTCAGGGAAAACATCTGGGAAAAAAGCTAGCTTAGTTGCATTTCATTTTTTTCTAATTCTAAACTTGACAACATTTAAACTACATACCTTTTGAACACAACATGGCCTTTAACTAAAGTATTCCTAGCTGGAAGCATTATAATTCTAATGCTTATTTATTAATATGACTTGTAATGCATAAAAATACTGTTGAAGTTATAGAAAAGTAAATTAGGGCAACACCATAGAAGACACACTTTAAAGGATGAAATGTAGTAGTAGTAATAATAATAATAATAATAATAACTTTCATCTAGAAGGGTTTAAAATTAGATTATGAAGGTGACATGGTGTCTCCATGTTTAAAGTCTCAGACTACCTCTGTTTGATTCCAGTCATTATGTGACTGACTCTTCATGTTCCAAGAAATGTTTTCCACTATAAGTTGAGTTCACGCCCTCTCTCTTTTAAGGGGAAAAAGAAGATGAAAGCATTTGAGATGAAAAACTGTTCAAAACAGGCAAACATTTTTGGGTCAAGGAAACTTTAGAATTTTTTGCCTCTCTACCTTTGGATTTTTTAACATGTATTTGAAAAAGGATTATCTAAAAGTTTTGTGTTGCACCAGATTTCTTTTCTATAACTATGAAAGAACATGTCCTTGGAACACTGTTAACCTAACCAAAGATTCAAATTCAATATGCTTGTCTTTCACACTGTTTGGAGAGAAATTTCTGTGAAGAATCTCCATATATTTTATCTGTTCCTTTTCTGTTCTAGAAAATCTTCAGATATCTGTGGATTTCTCCTCATATCATAGCACTGGTGCCTATTTCAATTGCTCAACAATATTTATACATAGTATAGAAATGAGTCTTTTATATAATGATGCCATTTCTTTTTTGATCTTAAATCACAGCATGTTGGGCTGCTCTTCTGATATCAACTCCTTTTTCCACGTTATTATAAAGAAGGTCAAGACATGCTACTCTGGTATTTACACATGGAAAAGATGGGTAGAGGTTTTTCATTATGACAGGCAAAGGTGCAAATAGATCCAATGACTTGATTAAATCAGACAAAAGTTCAAGCAGGAAGTACAACTACATATTGAAACAGACTTCTCAAGGGATATTATGGCGCAGTTTTCAAAATAAGATGAAATATGTTTTAAGTTCTGGCCCTAATACTGTTTTTGAGGATGCTTGCCCCTTGTGGTCAGGCAAGTTGAATATATCCATCACTGCTAATTTCCAGGTCTATTCATATAGAATAAAGGTTGCAAACCCTACAACTTGCAATGATCCAAGTGTGGTGCATCATACAGAGAAGCATCTCAGAGAGAAACCTTTGTGGCAACTAGGCAGTTCCTCATTCAACAAACGTGAAATGCAGTGGAGATTCTTTTAACATTTTGTAGAAAATCCTACACTTTTTCATAATGCTTTATTCAAACACAAGTTTAAAACCACTTTTCTGATAGAACAATAAGTGGATTTGATGGAAAAAAGTCTTCAAGATTAAAATAGTAATTTTAGGAGCTGTATCTTTCTGAAGCCACTTAAAAAAGGGTGTTTGTTTGATGGTATTCCATTACTGTCCTTGGTATATTTTTTATAGCAGAAAACACAAAATCTTCAAATGCAAGTATAACACCATATTTATGCTTGTCATTTTGATACATTTATTATCTCCTTTTTTTTTTTTAATCCAGAGAAAGAAGTTAAATAATTTTGTTTCCCTGAAATCAAGGACTCTATTGGTAATTGTTTTGTATTTTACGAGCCATTTTGTTTTATTCTCTATCATATTTAGGTTATTACAATGTTTTAAGAAAACAAGCTGATACATTTGAAAAGCATAAGTTTGTATTTTAAATTCAATTTTCACAATGTAGCAGATGAAATTTTACTGACCAGCTAGTTATGAGTTTGCTGGCCCTGACTATTTTTAAGTATTTTTCTTATTTTGCTTTTTTTTTTTTTTTTACTGTTGTTGCAGTCAGGACCATCTAAAGTTTATGCCTAAGGGGAAGGTATTTGGGTTGGTGACTATGCAACATGAAACCAAAAGAAGCCAGACTGCAGAGTAATAACAACTAAAATATTTATTTATTTACCTTTTTTAAAAAATTATTATTTATTTATTTATGACATGGTTGCAGAACCCTGAGCCTAAAAACCTGTCTAGTTTCATATAAAATTTTCCTCTCTGAAAAGAGGTAAAAGCATAATGGAGAAGAATGTGCACTTTTCCTAAGTGATTTTCTTTTTTATTTGTATGTGTAGATGGCTCATCTGGCACCTTTGGAGAGGTGAGTTAAAAACACTTTTTCATGAACTGTGTCTCCCTTTTCAAAGTATTTGTTGTGAGATGTTTGCAGAAGCTCATTTTGAGTTGGTGTGTATTTGCATTGGCCTTTTCTGGATATAGTGCCACAAGCCTGCTCCTAAAATCTGTTGAGATCAATATGACATATGCTACATATCTCCTTGAGAAGTGTAGAAATTCTGAGAAAGCTAATTTAAGAAACCATGAATATGGGAAATTTTATCTACTACACTGGTTAAAAAAATGTATAAGTTTACATATAGATGTAACATTTTATAAAGTGAATGTGATTCAGGAACTCACATATGCTCTGATAGAGCATGCAATTATTGAAAGCAGCTGATTTTGCTAACTGAAGGCATTTAACTGGGTGCAGATGTGCTCCAACTGCATGTACATAAATTCTGTTTGGAGGAGTGGAGGAATTTAAACCCAATTATCACGAACAGTTCAATTTTCAAAATTTCACAGAAAAATAGGATCCATCATGGTAGAAAGAAGCATTCCCCAAAGAATCATTGTTGTGATGATTCACATAACTTGCTTTTAGAGACAACAGTTGTGCAAATGCCAGATACAATGAATCTCGAATGTTAAACGTACACTTGAGAGTTCCTAAAGATTATGTTAACACTTTAAGACAATTTGCTATGTATATGAGTATATAAAGAAAGCCTCATTTGCACAGACTCATTCTCTGATAAATGGACTACACCAATTATGTATTATGCTTTTGGAGACATTTTTGTTTAATATTAATTATGATTTTGATACACCATAGCAAATGTCTCCTGGCCTCTATACAACCTAACTATTTTAGAAAATAGCATAATTTGTAAAGTAATATAGTTCCAGTAAATCGAATGCCATTAAATTATTGCGGTAATGTATAGTATGAAAAATTACAATTTTGTACACTGTTACAACTTACAAACATAAGTTTCATCTTAGAAGTTTTACCATTCCCTTTGCAAGCAAATGACTATAAATATTTAAATGAAAAAAGGCCACATTTTAAATGTGATGTCAGGTGATGTAGACTTTATGCTAGAGACTACTCATTCTTGTGAATGGGTACACTATCAGAAGTAAGTTCATAAAGATAAGGACCACCTCCAACAATGCCGTTCCTTGAATATTTCAAATTGACTGTTTCAGTTTGCAAGACGTCAAGTTTCTAAGTAATTTCTCACTCATGCTGTGACCTTATAGCACAAGAGACAATGCCAGATTCTCTGAATGCTGTAGATCTTATACCACTCTAAATACCATCAATGAATTGGTTAGGACATAAGCCTAAAGAAGAACTCAGACAATTCCCTAAATACTCTGCAAATGAAGAGAGAGATATTTGAGGTTGCCCAGGCTGAGATGAACTGAACTCATCTTGCATATCTTCCAGAATGGAAGCCTGTTTGCTTGAGGAAAGTTTTTTCAAAGCAAAGCTGCTGCAATTTTTTTTCATGTGTGTTTCATGAGAAATACCTTAAATCAATGCCTCATCTGATTTCAGAAGTACAAGCTCTCTGAATTAGATTTATATGTTTGTTACAAATTCAAAGTATGGTATTTCAAGTGGTAAAGGGCAAGTTATTATCTCAAAAATCATGGGTAGATACCTTTGTGTGGAACAGAGTCCAGTTGTACAAACACTACCTATGTCATTGCTAATAACAGTATCAAACAGTTAATTTGTGACATTTTGCAGTGATATCAGTCCATTGTGTGTCACTATTTATAACTACAAAATATCTTCCAGAACAGCCAATATGAATTATTCATAACTTAATTATTTTCTTGACTTTTATGCTAGTACCAGCAGGACATGCCCAGAGCTGGGGAGGGATCACAGGTCAGCAGAGCACCTGAAGAGCAGCACAAAGGAATTCCAGCCATTCCAGCCATTCCAGCCATTCCAGCCATTCCAGCCAGTAAGTTGGCTTCACTGGGGGAAGGGGGAAGGGGAGGGAGGGGGTCCTTAACTTAAATGGCTCTATGCAAATGAACACAGCGTGGGGAATAAACAACTGGATTTAAAGATGTTCACATGCCTGCAGGGCCACACTC
Organism: Geospiza fortis; assembly: GCF_000277835.1. Lineage (NCBI taxonomy): Eukaryota > Metazoa > Chordata > Aves > Passeriformes > Thraupidae > Geospiza > Geospiza fortis. Next base: position 4,208,539 of record NW_005054310.1, on the reverse strand, counting down.
TTACTGGAACCATGGAGACATGTGGGATGGCTGCTATGACTGGAGTACTGGGATGGAATGATCCAGACTGTTTTTGAAGGACAGGCAGAGGAGATGAGGGCAGCAGAACACAGTGTTATACTTGCTGAACTTTCTTCTGAGTGAACAGGAGATAATCTCCTGGCACACCTTTTTCCTTTCTGGATTTACACTGGCCAAAAATTTCTGAGTCCACTGTGTGGTGGTGTTGGTGCCATTCAGTGACTCAGCCATGTGTTATATTGAATGAATAAAGCTAAAATTCAACTACTCTGAGCCTCATGAGTGATCCTTGCAAGCATAATCCTCATAGGCTAAATGCACACGTGCAAGCAAAATTTGCATTCCTTACAAGCCTGTCTGGATTATTTGACCATGCCTCCATGCCTTTGAAGCAGTCTTTGTCTACTACCATCAAGGAAAAACCTATTGTAACAGAAGTTGCCCGAAACTCTATAATAAAGCATTTTATTCGCTGACTCATGACTTTGCAAAGCTGCCAGATATGCTCAGTACCTTTTCTGAACTCTGTTTATTTGCAAAAGTATATTTATTCTTAGTGTGTAACCTGGTGTTTAACCCAGTTTTGGTTGTTGCAGCCCTTAGAAGCTGCAGTACTTCAGAACTGGGAACGTGGGAACATGAACTTTGAAAGACAATTTGCTATCATCTCATGAGTTTCTCTTCTCTTTTTTTCATACCCCCTAAAAAAAGTTCCTATTTGGTTAAATTATGAGCCCTTAAAGTGATCTTTTCATACCTACAGTAGGTATCTTTTAGCCTAGCAGTCAGCTTTCTGCAGTTTTCTTTGATAGAGAGCTTCCCCCTGTTCTTTGTAGCCTGCACAGACAAGAGGACTACATCTCCAGGAACAAATGAACATGCTCCATCTGAGGCATGCAGCGATGGAATAGGGCATTATTTGAAGTTTCCTTTTGCAGGAGTAGGAGGTCATAGAATCTGACTAATGAGAGCAGTTCCTTTGTCTAGCAGGGAACAGAGACCAGCATTCCTGAATCTCCAAAATCTCCTCTGGCTAGCAAAGAGGTGTGGGACCACAGTGGTGCAGCAGTGCCAACAGCTCATCCCTACAGCTTCCACTGGCATTTTCAGTGGCGGTAGGGATAATGTCATATTCCACCAAGCCTGGTATCACCTAGAGAAGGAGACTACAGTATCAAAACATGGAATCAATATTTTTCCAATGGTTAGTTGAAGCCATAATGTCTTTTAGCTGATGAGAACCCTCACTGAGGACAGAATGAACTTCCTACCCCAGTGTGCTGAAGTGTTGGTGCTGGCATTTTTGTGCTCTGCATTTAAGGCAGGACTAAAACAAGACTGAGATTTTAGTGGAGGCTAACAGGAAAAGTTACCAGCAGAACCCATTGATGTGTGTATTTTCAGTACCCTTATCTTTAGTACATAAGCACAGAACTTTTTCTTCCGTCCATTTTGCCCAGGCTTCATTCAGTTTACAGTGCAGAATGAACTGTTAATAAATCAGGTCACGCACTGCAAGAGGCTTTCATGGGACCTCTGCCTCTTCTGCTGCAGAATTTGTGAGCTGGGTGGTTTATCAAATGGTGTCACAGAGTTTTCCCTGTCCTTTCATCATGCACCCTTGCCTAGCATTGTGATTTTTGAAAACTTGTACTTGACTATGAACTGTAACTGTAGGTTAATAACTACCTCAGTTATTTCTGAAATCTATACTTTCCTGTCAGGTCTTAGTTTAACTTGATCAGTAAGTTCAAAAATGAACAAACGTGACTGTGTGTGCACAGACAAGAACAAAAAAATGTTTTAGAAAATTAGGCTAAAATGTTTTCTTGGTTATGATGATTTACTGCTACTTTTGTAAAATCAAATTGTACTTCTGCCTCTAAAAGAAATAAAGAGAAGCTTACATTAATTGAAGTTACTTTGTTTCTGGTTACCCAAAAGTGATATTTGATGCTCAGAAGAGTCTAGGTCAAGGTTTGCAAATCAGGTCAGTAAGAACTCTGCTTGTATATCAAATGTAAAAATTTAGTCTCAAATTAAAGACTAAATTTTTGCCTCTATTTGCTTTATTCCAGTTTCCAATTATTAAAATGAGAATAGCACCATCTTTAGTGTCTTTAGAGATATGTCATAAAGAAAAATATATTACCTATAAAGGAAAATGAAGGAACAGGGTCAAATATTTGCTTGCCCACAAATACCCAAAACATGTTCAAATATCCACTTCACAGAAAAACTGACTTCTCTAGGGACTGGAAAAAAGTTGAAATTCCAAACAAACCACATTTTGCATTCTTCTTTTAGGAAATAAAAGCATAAAGAGAAACAAAAAAGTTTTGTTTTATTTATAGCCACTTTCTTCACAGAAAGTGTCTAAAATACACTGGATATTAGAATCCTGAGAAATACATCCCATATATATAATTTTTTCTCATATGAGAGACCATTCAGGCAGTCTGGGAATCTGGGAACTAGATGGCTTGGGGTTTGGTCCTGAAACTCTGCAGTGTTCTGCTCCATGGCAAGAAGATTGTAAGAGAGAAGAGTCCAGATTTAGGCTTTTAAAGAGGTTCAAAATGGATTTAAATTCTTTGGGCTGCACAGTATGTTTCAAACATTCACCTACTGTGTGACACAGCTCCATATCTGAACAGCTTCTTCCACTTAGATGGTAGGTTTTGAACTCTGTTTCCTCATTTCCAAAATGCCTCACACTCTATGCTGTGCCCAGATCAGTATTTAAGGCACACACCCCAATCCAAACTGTATTCAAACTCCTGCAGTGCTGGGTTGGGATCATCGCTTTCCAATTCCTTGTTTCCCAGTATCTGGATTCGGCAAGCCTCAAGAACAAGCTTTCTATCCTCACCTTTCCATCTGTGGAACAGGCTCACCTAAGGCTCATTCTATGCACAGAGGGTTTTGTAATGAATTATCCTTGCTGCACTGCTTATTATGAGGGAGTGACATTTCCCACCCACCTTTTATAGCACCCTGGTATCAGCTTCATCTTTACTTCCCTGTCACTTTGCAAGTTGTGGAATGACCAACAGGTTCCCTCTTGACCAGCCAAACACCCCATTTTTTCTAGGGAACACAGCCTGTTTGTAGCTTAAAATTTGGTCTAAAAATGATAATTAAGATTTAAGAGAAAAATAATTAACAAATAATCAGTTTCTGAGAACTCCATTCAACAAAAGCTTATTGTTAGTTTCAGATGGAGTAACCACCTCCCTTCTCTGACTGCATAATCAGCAGCTCTTGAGGTCCTTTAACTTGTCCATTCTCAATCATTTGAAAAGCAACATCTGGGAGGTAGGATGTAATGGTATGTGGGAAGCCCTTGCCAAATGAGTTTGCTTTGAACCTGTATCTACTATTATCTCAACTGTAAAGTCTAATGAGTGAAGTTAGGTACTTCAAAATGAAGCCCTGGTTTGAGCAATGTTGAGAGAGGGCAGGAAACCCTGTGATTCCCATTTGGGGCAGGAAGCTGATGGAGGTCTTGAAAAAATACAAAAAACTCTGTACAGCCCAGGTTTGAAACCACTCCTGATCAACCATGTGTAGCTGGTGATTAGAAAGCTGAGTAATCACAGCAGTTTCCACAGAAAACCAGAGCAATGAGAGGACAGTTTCATCCAAGCACACATACGGCATTCAGTAACATCACTAAAAATGAGGGAGACAAAATCAATCACCACCTGTGGTCCCCTGTGGCCAGTGCCTTCCTATCTGGAGTGGTTTCCTTTCACAAAAAATAATATAAATTCATTAGGAGGCTTTTATAACAGACACCATACACCACTGAAGAAGATTTGCATTTCATGGCCAACCTTGTCCATTATTACATTCTGGACAAGACTCCATCCTGTAACTATTTTCTAACAAGATTCACCGAAGTGAGTCCCAGGGAGGATGCAGATGGAAAAACATCTTGATAGATACTGAGCTGATTTATGTCCAGCACATAAAGGAGCATACAACATTGGAGAGATTGGAGAGGGCCTTCACAAGGACATGCAGTGACAGGGCAAGGGGAAATGGCCTTAAACTGAAGGAGATTTAGATCAGTTATTAGGAGAAACTCTTTGCTATAAGTGTGGTGAGGCTCTGTGACAGGTTGCTCAGAGAGCCTGCGGATTCCCCATCACTGGAGGTGTTCAAGACCAGGGTGGGATGGGGGCCTGAGTAACCTGGGATAGTGGAAGGTTCCCTGCCCACACTGGCATGCTAGGAACTACTTGATCTTTAAGGTCCCTTCTCCAAATTATTTCATGATTCTAGCAATCTATATATGTGGATTAAGAACTAAGCACGTGAATTTTGTTCAGACTAAAGAATTTTGGAGCATTCACGAAGAGCTCTGGGTAACTCTAAGGTTTTACCAAAAGTCTTACAAGTTTAGGATCTTAAAAATCATAAAAGTTGTCAAAGAAATTAATTCAAGACTGAGACAGCTCTAAACAAGCAGTAGATGAGTGGATGCTGTCAATAACGGATTTAAGAACTGTACATCACCACATTCAAACAGTAAAACTGACTCAAAAGAGGAGACAGGGTTCCCACAGAAAGCAATTGTGTATTATCAGGAAAGATGCCTGTGCTGCCATTCTGGCATACAAAACCAGAGGGACTGAATTTAACTAAACTGACAGTTTCTAACTTCCAACCATTTGAATTTATAATCTACACACTTTTTTTTTTTTTATAAAGCATTATCTATAAACAGCCCAATTCTGCCAGATTTGGAAGAGTACCTAGCAGCAAAGAGGATTTGTATCATTGGGTTCCAGCAGATAAATCACTTTTTCAAAACATTTTAGAGTTGCATGCATTTACATAAAATTTTAGAAACAGATAAACTGATATTTGCATTCAACCAGAGTCTTGGAGGAAGTTAGTCATGGAAGAATTCTCCTTTTTCTTGTTTTGAAAAGCTAATAGAGTTTTCAACAGTTTTAAAAAATAAAAATTTGTGTGTGCCCTTACATGCAAAATAAATGTGAAAGGGGTTTAATTTTTAGCAAAGTGTTCTTAAACAGTATAATGTATATCCCAGTGATTATTTTATTATACTTACATTTAAAGTTATAAGCACAGTCCTAATGGACAAAAATTAATTTATAAGTTAATTCAGCACACTTTTTTCAGTACTGTTTTTGTAGGAGAAGAGGAAATTGTTATAAGAAAATAAGGTGCCTTGGTCATGAACTTCAAATATTGCAAGAAGCAGAAAACAAATTATTTGTTTGGAGAAGATGGTACCACAGAGTAGTGTGAGCACAGATATCTGTGAGCTCTTTTCTATAAGCAATACTTTGGCTTGAATAAATATCTTGTACTGTCAAATCTCACTACTGTGACTGTTTTATATGCCCCATTCTAGTCTATGCAACATACTGAGGTTAATGGCCAATACAGTCACTATTCCTAAGGCAGTAAATGACTTTGTTTTCATCTTTAGGTTCTCTGAGGAGTAACACAAGCATAAAGCATATATGAAATATAGTTCTATTAGTGTACTTAACTAAATTATGAGCTTTGAAGTAGAAAAGCTGCCAGTTCTGTAGGATGATGCCTTCTATATTTTTAAATGTAACAAAACTATAAAGCTGCATGTTTCTTTCTAAAAGGTAAAACCAAAAATCCACTGCTGCATACCTCAATAAAATACAAAAGTAATAAACAAATAACATAAATATTTGATATGAGAAAACAGGTGCTCCTAAAAGCTGGGTATTTCAGGATAAGCAAACTTTGAAAAGAAAAACTCTTTCAAAATCTTCTTAAAATGGCTTAATTCCTCCCACATATTTATATGAAGAAATGTTATGACAACCATACAAGAGGATGACAACAGGACTTTTGAAATAACCTTTACACTAGTAGGTTATGATAGCCAGTGTTTCTATATTTGTATGCAAATGCCAGCTGAACTACTTTGCAATTCCTTAACTTCTCATGGCCTAATTTCTAAACAGAAAATGAGTTACATAACATAACAGCAGGAAATAGAATTTCTTCATGCTTTCATTTTTATTAATTTTTGTGTCAAATAAGTCCCAGGCTCTTAAATTATTTTCTAACAATTTAAATGTTCCTGCGTAATCCTTTTCTACATCATTCACTAGTGAGTGTCATTGACAGTTTCATATCTAGACCTTATTAAAAAAACCCAAACAACAAACCTCTATATTCAGACACAAGGAAATTTTACAGAGTGGTTATTGGCGTTGCTTTTGTTTCTAAAACAGCTAGTGGTAGCAATACAAAATAAGCAGCACCAACCAAATGCATCTATTGGACACCGGTGGGTGTCAGCAAGAGATAGCCAGCAGCCAGTTCCAGATATCCCATGTACAATAAAAATTGTATACAATATTTTCCATAACTAGAATCCTCCATAGATCTCTTTTTTCCCTTATTGTTCTGTTTTGTTTTGTTTTGTTTTGTTTACTGTGTGTCTATTAATGCGTGCCCCATTCTAACCAAAATAAATATCGTATTTCTGGCCAAATAAGGATTCACACTGTTTTCTGAGCTGCACTCTTGTCTTGTAAGAGAAACTAAAATTTGCACTTTTCAGCTTTCTGCATAATGCAGGAAACATCCGGAAAGAATGAAGTCAATGTTCTAATCCATTTGTCAAGTTTCTGTTATACTGCCATCAAGCCTCTGGAAGAGGCCCTGTGCCAAAAGAAATCAATAGGCAAAAATGACATCTGCAATAAAACCTAATACTTTAACAGTAGCTTAAATCTGACTCAGACTACACAAGTTTTGTGTATATTTTTTTAGTCATAAGAAAGTATACGTGAATTATTTATTCAGCACCAATTCCTGCAGCATTATCTAAGCTTTGGTAGTTGCTAACCTCCATAACTCTTGCATGGGTGGTGTTAAACATGGGCGGTGTTAAACATTTCTGCCAGTAGTCCAGAAGCAATATCCTTTTATCAGAGATATTGGAGACAAACAATCCTTCCCCTTGCATCAGCAGCAGGGTGCAACAAACCCCTCAGTATGCAGCACCTGGCACTCTGGTGTCTGTGGAAGTGACTCTGAGCCCTCTCAGCACAAGGGACACCCCAAAGGCAACTGCCATCAAAGATACGTCACTGTGGCAAAGATTCACAAGCTGGTGGATAAGAAAATAAAAGAAAAAGAAAAAAACTGTTAAAATTTTAGTATTGTGTTCATACTGCAAGTTAAATAACTAAATATTTTGCATCAATATGAATTATGTATTTAAAGGAGTATTTAAGAAAGGATAAATATGGATATTTAGATTAACTTATACAGTAATGACAGTATTAATGTGACACATATCCTTTTGATTAAATGGGTCAAAACTGTCACATGGCTGTACTTAATAGTTCTAATTATCATCACAGTTCCAACTAGAGTCCCTGAAAATTAGGTGGACTTTTCCATTATTTGTGAAAAGTAAACATTTTATTTTTCTATTAAACTGTCAATTTTCACTGTTCAGTGGGAGACTGGTTATCCACGGGCTTAGCAAGACTGTGCTGAATAAACCTGTCAATGAAATGCGATATTCAGTTGAAATAGTGAGATGGAATATAAATAACAATTTTAAAATTGGATGAAATTATAATGCACCTATCCTGTAAAAACAAACAAACAAACATATGAGTCCTTGTGCCTGGTCCTGGCAGTTCTTTCCTGTTCTGTCACAAACTCAACCTTTTTTTTTACACAATTCCACCATATGCAGAAGGCTACCTGGCAGTCTTCTGAGCAATTTTTTTAAAAGGATAGTAAGAAGAAAATACTATGTTTTCACTCATCAATATTCCCTCAGTGTTGAGCAGTTACTCAGCTAGACCTTGTTAGATAAGAAGAGAATATTGAATATTGTAGCTGGAAACAGGAACACTCCTGATCCTAGGATAATTTTAATTGATGCAGACAAGGAAGCTGAAGGATAGAGAAATCATTTTCTGTGTTCTTTAATTTTTTTCTGTAACTTAACTGTGGGAATCTATATCTTAAAAAACCTTGAAAGAAATTATGCTGAGTGTGTTTACTTTATTCTTACTATAAACCACAACTAAGTAGTTCTAAAACATATTTATTTAACACAATTTTATTTTTACTACCACTAAGATAGGGAGCCAAAATAGAGTAGGTTTGCTTTCTTTTACTCTTCACTAGATGTTTACATAGCCAGCCTATTTCAGAAATTTTCACATTAAGTTGTAAGGGAAAACAGTTAGTTTGCCCTGGTATTATTTATGGTACAGAAATGGGAGGAGAGATTGCAGCAAAATCTTTAAACTCTGTGGATGTGATTAATTTAATGCTATTTTTTCCACTATATATTTTCATATATTCTCTTTAAATATTGGTTATTTATCACTTAGTAATTTAGGCATTATGAAGGCATGGAAGGAGTGTTAACACTGTCCAGCTACTGGTTTCCAATTTAATTTACTTTAATAACCTGCTCAGTTATTTGGCTAGTCTTCAGAGGACATAAATTAGTCTCATGCTCTCAGTTGCTTCCTAAAATGCCCATCTATGTGCTGACTACAAAGGGAGCCCTGGGAGACCAGCTGCCAGCTTAGTTGTCTGAATCTATATGATGTAATTGAGCTCCTCTTGAAGTCAAAGGAAAGACTGATTTAAATTTGCCTGACAATATGTTTGTTTACAAATTCTAACTTGTCCCACAGGTGATATAAAAATTATTGACATAGCTGCAGTAGCCATATAATGCTTCCCAAAGGCAATCAGGAATGCTGGAGATTGCAGGTATGCATGTAACAAAAAGAAAGTAGATATGATTTTGTTTATTAGTTTTCTGAATAAGAGTAAACAATAAAAGTCATAGAAAAATAAGAATTGAAGGAGCTTTAAGAGCATCACCTGGACTTTCCTTCTGCCCCAGGTCAGAGTTACATTGTGGCAGATGCTGTTTGTATCATGGACTGCTCTTGACAAATTGCCTGAGCTGTCCTTATAAAGGTTCAAAGATTAAGACTCCATAATTTCCCCAGTCAAATTATTCCAGTTACTCATTATCCATGCTATTTGAAAGCTTTTTCTGCTTCTAAACTTGAATCCCTCCTGGTGCAGTTAGTATCCACTAATACCTATCACGCCTGCTATGATACGTAGGGAACAATTATTTTACTTTTGCAATAGCTTTTTGCTGGTTCACGTTAATGTGATGATTTTTCATTAAAGGCAGAAGCAAAAAGGTGGGTAAATACAACCAGGCATCTCGGTATCGTATGGCAACATCCTTCCAAACCAGGGAGTAACAGACAAGCATCTCTGCCCTTCTTTTTATGACTAAAAGACTGGAATGAGTTTTCAGGATATCTGGTGCTTCTTATAAATCTCCTCTGTCTTAGATTTTGATATATCTAATTTTTATTACTATCTGTTCTACCCTTTTAGCAATCTGACTTAGTTTTCATTTTTTTTACACCTAAAATGCCAAGTATTGACAATACAGACTAGATTAAAAAAGCCTTGTCTGCTGATATTGTGTACTGGCCCAATATCAAAATGCTGTAAAAGGAGCAGCTGACATCCCAGCCCTGTAAGTGCACTTGATCCTGAAGGTTCTGCACCCCTCAGTGGTAGCTGGCTGGCATCCTCCATCCACATAGCCCCAAAAATGAGGAAGAATGATAACCGTGCACAAATTTTGATTGAAATCTCTACTCATATTTTTAAATCATGACAGAAAGTGAGAAGGAGATTTTGAGGTCTGTTTTAGAGGTGAATTTTGAAGACTGTTTTTCCTCTTAATAGAGATGTTATTGTTATCTTTTAAGGCAAAGTTCTTTAACAGAAGTCTTGAGGAAGAAACTGAAATTGTCAGGGTTTTGCTTCAAAGGACATTTCATGTTTGCAGAAGTTGCACAAAGCCAGGATCTGATTTGGTCATTGTTAAATAGTTTATTAAAAACAGTTTCAAACTTGCAATAATGCTCAATCCTTGAAGAAAATTAAGGATGTCATGCTTTCAATACTGCCTAGAACAATATTTTCAGTCACCCTGGTTGTTCACAGAATAATCACCATCTTGGATTGTGATGTCCTTGTAGCTGTAATGAACTCACAACATTCAGGAACAGTGAAAGAAAGGAAAGAATCTTAAGCAGCAAGATTTCTTGTATGTTTTAAAAGAATAGGGAACATTGTGTTCATATAAGGTAAAAAAACCTCATAAAAACAAAAAAAACAACAAGCTGGTATAAATAGTTACCTTGCCTCAAGCCTAAAAGTCTGCTGCAATCGTGGCTTGTCTCAGAGCACCTTTAGCTTGTTACCATGGAGGGTGGTGTTTCCAGGCTCTCCGCTGTGATAGACCAGACCACTGAAAACACCTTACTGCAGCCATCTCCTCAAACATCACAGCACCAAAGGTGCAATCCAGGTTTATACAGGCCCTCACAGAATATTTTCCACAGCCAGAATACTCATTAATCCTAGCAGCTGGCAAAACCATATTTCTGAAGATGGCTCTTCCATGCAGATTTTGGATTATAAATATCACTTGCCAGCTTGAAGTCAGCCCCAGACATTAACAAGACTATCTAATGCTTGTTTGCATTCAGAGATATATGAATAGATACCTGAGTCACACAAAATCTTGAATGCAATATTTGAATAGAAGTTTTAAAGGGGAAATCTTAATTGCAGTACTGCATTTAGACCCAAATGGTAGCAAAGTTGTCATGAATCACAGGGACAAACACAAATGCTGTCACAACAGAGGGGGATGTGTGAGCTAAGAAACCTAGAGTAGGTAGCTACTCAGAGGGGAAATAAAGCAGCAGAAAGATTTACAGGGCACTGTCTTAATAGCATTTGACACATTGAAGTGAAACATGGATATTTATGTTCTATGTATAAGGTTTTCCTTGCAATTTCATTTGAATTAAATATCCTTTTATTCAGCCTTTCTAGGTTTGTTACATAGTGGTATTAGTTGGCAACCCTATGCCAGGATTTATCTGCACATTTCATTATTTGAGAACTGACTATATTGAGTACTGCCTCTAGCCTTGGGCAGCAGCAGCTTTTGAGACCTACCAGGTTGAGATTTGTGGGAGTTCATGTGCTTTTCTTTACCAATTATTCAGGAAAGATGAATTTAACTGTGCACTTTGAAATACACAGAGCAATCTTGATGATCTGATCTGTATGACAAGCCTTTTTGGTTACCTGCTAATTTATGTTGTGAACCAAGAGCTTCAGATAAATAGGATTTTAGTGTAAATAAATAAGAGACAGATGTCATTGAGCAGTCTTGACTACTTATCTTGCTAACAGCCATCAGTCCCATGTTTAATTCATTTCAAGCAATATGCTATTTCCATCCTGGCTTTTATCTTCCCATTGGGCCACCTTTTATTATAAGTTCTTATTACAAGCTGGCAACGTGTCACATGTGAATGAAAACTGATGAGATCAGGATGAGAATAAGCTGGGTACTTCAATTAAAGTTTGATTTTAATAGCGCTCTTCAGGTAACTTTTCAAAAGGACTATCCTAGCCTTTATTAAAATTGGCAGAGTCTATCAAAAAAGCAGGTTATTCACCTCTTCATGTTCATCACCCTGGCACAATAAAGATATGTAGGATGGCAGAGATGAACAAATGTAACCGTGCATGTTCAGAGACACTGCAGAAATTCAGGTTTCCATAAAGTCAGCTCAACCAGTTAAGAAACTTTCCCAATCACACTTCTGAGCCTTTACTGAGTGAGCTGCTAAGGCTGCAGTTTGGGTACAAATAACGAACTAACCACCATCTAAAGAATACAGCTTTCTTTTCACAAGATAAGTATGATACACACAGGTTCTGTGCTCTTTTTTAATTTCTTTTCTATGGTTTCTCCTAACTTTACTAAATTGTCAGATTTTTTTTTCCAAATACCTTATTTTAAGAACATATGACAGCAAAAGGTAAAGAGAATTGACTTTTTCAAGTTAGGTTAATATCAAGATTAATTTCTTTGCTACAAAATTTTTTGGTCTGTGTAGGTTTAATTCTTTACTACATACTTTTTTTGGTCTATGTAAGTTTAAGACTGGCACTTATAGACAGATTTTTAAAATTATGCAGGCAGCTTTTTTATGCTTTTAAAATAAAAGCCTATTTTTTTGCTGCAGTTTCCTATATATAAATATTTTAGATATTATAATATTAATGCTTCCTATCTTTCCTTTTCTGTTGTGATGTTAAAGTCACGATGACTGGAAAATGAACAGATTTTGAAGCAATGGAACACATAAAAGTAGATAAATAAGAGACAATAATAAGATCATGTTTATTTCACTGCAAATCATAATTTTATTTATAAATAACTCATATGTCACTGGAAATAGATGTAGTGCCCACATTTTCCTTATAAACCTGTTATCAGTACTCCTGTAACCAAAACTACATGCTTAATATCTAGGTATCTCTTATCTTTGACACTTCTAGACCTTTTCCAGTATTCATGTAAAATAAAAATATTACTGCTCATCATAAAAGAAATTTGAATTATGAAATAAAAAATAAAAGTAGAAATAAGCCTTTAAACTAAAGCTTTCAGATGCTTCAAGTTCTGAAATGATCACGTTGTCAAAGTGGTAGTGATACAAAGCTTAAAATATTCAAAGTAAATTAATTAATCTCTTTAAAAAGCTTACTTGAAGCCTCAAATAAACTGATGTTTCCTGATGTTTCATTTAGGAATGTCCTATTATCTACCCCACAGCTACTCAGTCACAGAGCTGTGTTTCTGATGATAAATCCAGCTGGAATTTTGTTGGTTTGGTTTTGGTTTGTTCTAGATACATGAAAATAAAAGCTATTTTGCTAATTTAGAAAATTATGTTCTCTGCTGGAAATATTTAAATAGGATTCCCAGCAGTTTGATTTGAAACAGATTCTTCATGTGCAACACCTAACCTAATGGGTTTTTTGATTTGTTTTTTAATAAAGTAGGATTAAAAGTAAATTATTACAATTCAAATAGCTGCAAACATTTTTCATGTCAACTATTTGTCATTTGATTGACAGACCTACCATAAAAATGTCAGATTTAATGATGACTTAGTTTAAAACCACAAATTTTCACAGTTATGTATTGTCTATATTAGCAAATAATTTAAAAGCAAATGCATCGACTAATAAGAAAACACACTTTCATTTTAAAAAGTGATGAGAAGTGTCTTATGGTGACTACTAAAACAGTAAAAGTATTACAAGAGAAGGAATTTTATGATATGTTTACCTTTCTTCTCTATATAAATATGTTACATACACATGGGGATTTTTCCCTATACTCAGGCTATCCTAAAACAATGTGCAAGGATTAATACAGAATCATAAGGAAGATAAATATCACTGTCAACCAAAAGCTCTATTAAGAATAGAAAAGGATAGGAATTTGAGTAAAACTGATTGCTAAACAAGTAAAAAAATAGTATGCAATACATATGCTTTCTGGAATTGTGTTAAATTTTTCAAAGGAGTCACTTAAAACAACAAAAAAAAGACATAGACCCAAAATAGTCACCCTTTCTTGACATTAGGGATATGATGAAATGTTTTAATGTTAATGTGGAAATTATTCTTAAGTTCAGCAATGTGTCATGCTTTGATTATGTTGAAAGAAAATGTTTTCTTCCCAAACCAATGATAGTATGCTTTATTTAAAGCAACACAAATTTATGGAGTTTTGAAAATGAAATAAAAATCATATAGCAGAAGAAATAGAATTGAGCTTTCTTTTATTTAGCTGTACACTGTGTGTCTTCCCAAATATTCAAGTATTTTTTTGCTGTCTACGCCCTGTTCTATGTTTTGAAGTTGCATTTTGTTGAACATTTGAGGAATCAAGCAATGAGACTGTCTCAGCACAGTGCACAGTCCCGAACGCATAAATTCCCTGTAACAACATTTTGCTGCAGCTCAGCCACAGCAAAGCACAACTTTGCTTTCCCTGTGTTGAGCAGCTCATCCAGAGGAAGGGTCTTTTCTGAGCTATTGGCATTGAACAGAGAATTGTACCCAAACCTGCCCAAATGTATTTTCCCAGCACTGGGAAACTCCTGCTTGATCTTTACAGGCTTTTTTTTTTTCCACATTCCCTAAACATGTCCAGAGTGGCTTAGTTCATTCATGCTGGTTTGACAGTTGGAAGAAAATATATTGTTTTTCTTTATTACACTACAGATCAGCTTCAAATGAGCTCATAGGCATTCTTAGCATTACTTGAGAGCTTAGTGAGATAATGGTTTTAAAATCTTCAACAAACCAGTATCCAGAAGATAATACACTTCATAAAACCACTGACTTCATCTTACCACTGTTTAAATCCCTCTAGCATTTAGAGAAATTGGTGTCATTTTTTTCCAATAAAGTAACACTTGTAAGGTGTTAAAAGTTCACTTTAAAGTACTGTTGATGGAGTTCACAGGAATTTGCCTTAATAGCTTTTGTAATCCCTGGGTGAAAAAGCAGACCACTTGCTTTAGCAGATTATCCATTTGGTTGGGGTTTTTTTCCAAAGAGAAAGCTGTAGAAGGGATTTAGTTTACTGACAAAGCAAAAAAGTAAAGTAATTTCATTAACTATGTTAATTTGGATTTCCCTAGAAAAAAACATCCCAAACTATAGTTTATTACATTTTCAATTACAATTAATCTATTTTTGAAATTCTAATTAAACGCCTGAGTGACAAAAATATTGTGTGATTTCGGGATTTTTTCAAAGAGAGAAGTGTAATACACATTTTCTTTTTTCCAAATTTGAAGTTAATTAGCAGATTCTATCTCAGAATTACGTTCCTGATACTGGGATTGAAATACAGCATTTATTGTTTTCTTTTGAGAACATAATGTTTTTAGCATGAATTTTTGCTTTCAGAGTCCTTTCTGGGAGAGATGAAAATGAGTGGGGAAAATAGTCTACTTACACCTTTTAGCTTTATGTACTCCCAGTGCATCAAAACCATGTAAACTTCCTACTATTCAAACTAGAGTTTGTCCTTTTGAACTTTTACAGACTTTCTGTAAATTGCCAGCTGTAAGGGATCCTTCATGAGAAAAGCTCTCATTCAGGAAACCAGACTCAGGGAATTAGGGTATGCAAAGTACGAGCTTAGAAGGAAAAGGCATTAGGAAATTGCCTCACTACATATAAATTCCATGCTGGTACTGTTAATAACCTTGCTCCTGATGAAATAAAATGTGATTCTTTCACCTCAATCTGTTGTTAAGGAAGATTTTTGGCAGAGACACTAGATGCACAGAGGATAATTGCACATCATAATCAGAATTCAAGTAATTTCCACTCTAAGACATGGAGAATTGCAAAGAGAAAGGATTTTTCACACTTACATGTCTTTTGTATATAAGTTTTGAAGAGATATTTGTATAAGAAAAGACCAAACAAAGAAGTAGAATAAGAGTGGAAGAAAAATAGGCCTGATCCACACTAAAAGTTCAAGTGCCTGATTTCACAAGTGTGTACCCTTAGGAGTTCTGTTATATACAGTAATGCCAGCCATTGCATGAGACAAAATACTGATTCATAATTCCATAATAAAATATTTTCTAGTGTTGAGAATACAGAAAATGCAAAATAAGGACATTCATTAAAATGGATCTTGCTAACACATCTAGCAAATAAAAAGAAATATATTGTAAGCACTGAATTTCTGGAGGACAGTTAAAATAGTCAAGGCATCTTTTCAGACAGATACGTCAGTGAGTATGATTTCCTCGTAATAGGATTAATTTCAGAAATTTGAAAGTTTCATTGACATGTTCAAATTGATGTATTTTGCATTACTCCTTCCCTCCTCAGCCTGTTGCTGAGCCCAGACAGAGTCATTTTGCATCTCTGAATTTCCATGCCACCTCTCTCTGATTTATTTCAAGACAGTAAGTTCCTTAGCTTGGACAAATCACTAGATGCCTTATTGATGCCTATTACTATGGACTTGCAGTATCTCCCAGGTTCTCTGGCTCCATCGCATTATAATTTGTGACAAAAAAGATGAATTTATTGAGGCATCTTAGCAATTCTTTGTAACAAAGGAAGCAAAGGATGGCCATCTCTGACATAAAAGATATTCTTATTTTTCTTGTGACAATAGTATACTTTATAGCCATCTAATGAAAATAAGATTCGCATCTTAGGCTTTTGAAAATTCTCATGGGAAAACAGAGGGAAATGAGACTTTTTTTGTCTTGATGCAACAATGTTTGATAGCCTGCTTCTTTGCACATCCTTTGTGGCTACACAGCCATGTCCTTGTGGACACAAAAAGAAGAAGAAATATTATTTGAATATAGCTTAAAGTATATTTTACCAATATCAAATATGTCCTCCTCTGACAGAGCCAAAACTACTTCAAAATCTATCACAGTTTAACAGTGTATGCCCTGCAGCATTGAAAAGAATGTGCAAACTGGGTTTTTTAAAAGTATAAGAAGGGCAGCTCCCCATCTTCCATTAAGGGGACACAGAAAGACATTTTATAGATTTAAGTCACTTGAACCAGGCTGTGCACACTTTTCTGCCCCTGTACAAAGAAGCATCTAATGACTTCCATACTCACTTGCCTCTTCCCCTTGCCTCTAGAGATATCCCACCTGTGCTACCAGTACAATCAGGATCAGATTTTGGGGCTGTGATTTTCTTCATGGGTTATGAAGTGACTTGCCAATATCACAGCACCTCTGTCCAGCTTTATTGTCAGCAACATCTGAGAAATCTGAGAAACCTTGCAATGTGTTCTATTCAGGGAGATGTATCTATAACACTAACAATACTGCTTAGGCAGAGCAATTTTGGGGAAGGATTTTTGTTTGTGTGCAGCAAAAGTTCTAAATCTGAGCCAGGGTGACAGAGAGATAGTGTATTCTTGGAGTATGGCTTCTGTTAATCATGTGGGAAATGACACATTTTTTGAATGTTAGAGTTTACTTCCCAAGAGAACCATTGCAGCATTCGTGTATTCCCTAAGGCTTTCCTGCTCAGAATGCAAGCCAGTTTGCAACACTTATTCATATTCTAATTGATCTCATGAATTCCAATTTGCAAAAGAATGTGTGTCAGGTCTACTTTTGGCAGAATAAAAGTTTTATTTCAGTCCTTTGAGGGTGGTCACAAAAGTCAGTTTTACAATTGCAGGCTGTAAGTTGTGTAAATTTGACTTTCCAAAAATTGTATTTACTACCTTTTCATAGTGAATGAGCAAGAAACCAGAAGAGAGTTCAAGGCGACCTGGGTGTAAAAGGAAGAGCCCCTGTAAAAAAAGGAAATGGTAGGTAACTTATTGAACTGACTGAGGATTGATTCCTTTAATGAGAATAATACTGAGTATGTGATAGACCAGTAACATAGATCCTAGGGATTTAGGATTTGTCTGTAAACTTTGAAATATAAATATGTAATTTTTTTTGCCTTCTGAGGTTGTGCATTGATTTTATATTTGTTATTTCCATGATCCTCACAGTTTTTCCTTAAGACTCCATTTGTCCATTCAATGCCTTGTTCATTCAGAAGGAAATATTAAGAAAATGAAGTCAAATTGATAATAACTATTCACTGCACCCTGGAAATACAGGATCTGCCAAACTTTTCCTTTTTCCAATTTTGCAGATTACTTTGGCAGTCCTTTTTTCTTTATGTTGTACACAGGCACCATTTTATTGTAGCTCACAAAAACAATCCAGTGCCCCTTGATGTAAGCCGAGGTACATATCTTAAGTGCATTTTCTTTAGTGCTTCAACAGCATTTGTTCTTGTCACTCAGTGGAATAATATGACAGAAACAAACGAGAGAGCGCTTCCTGCTTGCTAAATACAAATGGTCTGCACACAGCTAAGAGAACTCTTGCTTGTTTTGTTTTTGAAAGTGCTTTGTGGAAAATCAAATGCTAGTGAGAGACAGCACTTCTTTAACTATTTTCTGATTTGATGTAGACCTGACAGACCACCTGGGAAAAGGAAATAAATAATTCCTTTTTTTTTAACATATTTATGAATTTTTAGGCTTTACATACAACAAAAAGTGACAGATACAAATACAATTCATATAATGTGAAATAGATAACCCCATGTCATTGATATACAAAATTAAGGAGCAGTGCCTTTCAGAAATATGAAACAAGGAAAGCTGTACTATGAAAACAGTAGTGTAGCAGTGATTAACATCATAATCATATTCACTGTGTAGGTTGCATTTTACCAGTAAAAAAATTGAAATAGAGCAAGCTAATATTTCTAATTTACATTTAAATACTTTCTATAAAATAAACAGTCATGCAATTAATGGCTGAGGGAATACATCATCATAAATATTCTACTCAGATAATGCCAGAGTACTTATAATATAGAGGCTACATATTTTTATCAACTCCTTTCAAAAGAATAGCAAAACTGTTTATTTCATAATTATTTATCTCTTTGCTTCCTAAAATTCTTAGTTTCTTTTCAACAATTTTAATGGAATTTAATTAGAAATTAAATCAATGAGATTTAACAGCAACCAAATATGATTACTGCAATCCAGGAAAGTGGCAAACACACAAGCTCAAAATAAATTTCATTCAAAGGTCATAAAAAAGGTAGTAGTGGCTATTTATCTTTTGAGTGGAAATAAGAAATTTCTCTTGGAAGTTTTGTTCCTGATCTGCATTTCTGATAGATTGCTTTTTATGTATAAAAAGTTTACATTTTGCATTGCAACAGTGTGAAAACCCAGTTTGAAGAAGAGACGAGACTATGTGAATTTGCAGCCTAGAAGCAATTTTTTCACTACTGACAAATCATTTATACACCCAGAAAATACTACAGAAGTCTAACGGAGACTTCGGAGATGATAATTTGTTAGTATAGGAAAAATTAAGTCTACTTATTATGTGCCATGTCTCCTGACATTATCACAATGAGCACTGTGATGGAAAATGCTAAGTACATGTAGCTAGAACATTAGGAAATTGTTTACTTTGGGAAAACAACTGTATTCTGGGCTAGGCTTTGTTTCATTCTTTGACAGAAAGCCTCAGGCAGCTGAGAGACAAAAACAAAACAGTGACTGTGATCACTACTTTCAACCAACCTTCTCCCTTGTGAGATGTTTCGCAATAAGGAGAGGCGGTTTTTATAACTGCTTGCTAGCATTTGGGAGACAGAACAGAGGGACATAATGCCTTCTAGATTTTCTTGCTGCCAGAAGATTTTGTGAAATGTTCCCATTCCCCTCACAGAGATGAAGAAGGAAAAGTGGCCCTTTTCTTTCATTCATGGTGTGAGATGTCAGAATGATCTGTGTTATTCTTGTCAGGTGCCTGTGCATGTGTGTACAAAGAGCACTGCACTGATGTCGGCAGTTTTGTAACCCAACAGACCAGAATCATAGAATGGTTTGGGTTGGGCAGGAGACTAAAACCCTCTAGTTACAGCCCCCCTGCCATGGGCAGGACACCTTCCACTAGACCAGGTTGCTCAGAGCTACATCCAACCTGGCCTTGAACACTTCCAGGGTTGGGACATCCACCACTACTCTGGGAAACCTGTTCCTGTGCCTTACCACCCTCACAGTAAATCTAATATCTAATCTAAACCTGCTCTTTTTCTGTTTGAAGCCATTTTGCTTTGTCCTGTCTCTACATGTCCTTGTATTAAGTTTCTTTCCATCTCCTGGTAGGCTCTCTTCAGATACTGGAAGGCTGTTACAAAAATCTCCCTGAAGACTTCTCTTCTACTGACTGAACAACCCCAGCTCTCATGCAGAACTCATCTATTGTGGTCATTCCAACAAAGTATTAATACAGAAATGCCTGACAAGGCAAGACAGCACAAAACCATTTTACACATTTTACCATTTTACACATTTTACACAATAAAATGTTTATATGGTTTTTAATTCACTTTTTATACATCAGACAAATAAATTATATGACATTTTCATCTCGGTTCATTGGGATGTTCACAATCCCACTCTTGCTAGATCTGAGTATAGGAGGGCTCTTCTGGATAACTAGGAGGAAAAATAACCTTTCAATCAAAGAAATGTAGACTCATTCTCAGGATTTTTAAAATTATGGTTGCATAACTAGTCATTTAATAGTTGCATAGTAGTAATTATAAATAATTGTCTTACAAAAGGCAGACTTTCTACAGAAAACATGCAATTGTTCTGGAGAAAAGAAAAACTTGTCAATTTATTCCAGTCACACCATCTGCAAGTTTATCTGTAAATATATCTCAGAACAGGGTCCTCTATTTTCAAGATGTTTAATTCTTTCACTGAATTTTTTCTAACCTGAGCAGTGAAGTCTACCCAGATTTGACTTTAATGGACAATAAGTTGATGCAGAGAGAAACTAGGCATAATTAAGCCCTGCATTTTTAACAGTTTTCCTCTTCATATCTTCACTTCCAAACCATTCTTTCTCATTTGTTGATTTTCCATTCCATTGCTGTCTGGCTGCAATTTGAACATTATCTGAGATAAGAGTGAAAGGCTTTTCTTGTGATAGTTCCATGAAGCCAAACACTGACTCATTTCTTCTGTATATCAAAGTCTGAAATAGATCAAATAAAACCAGTCTGAGAAATATTTCACTCTCTCTTTTCTCCTCTCTTGGAGACATTGATGTATGTCTCTTGGGAAAAAAAAATATCCTGCTCTCCCATCCATGGTGCTGACACATTGGTCTTGTCACTGTGCAGTGACTGATAATAATGATGGTTGAAATCACTTTCAGATATACTCATGACCAAATATGGTCTAAACTGAACTTGAAACATTGTTCATGCCGTAATTGCTAGAGGAAAATGGTCTTCATGGTTTCTGTTGTTACTGTTTTGTTGGGTTTTTTTAATGTCCCTCTCTGAACTGTGCAATAAAACAGTAAGAAGACTGTGCTAGTGACAACCATGTCAGGAAATTCATGTCTAATTCAGATTTACCTGCCATTTTTGAGATGCAGAGATTTATTTATGTATCTATAGATAGCTGTATCTATGGTTATAGATAAATAATTGCATTTCAGATTTTTTCTCTAATCTTTAGGAAAATGAGCCATGGGAGCCATCCTTCACAGGGTCCCATGTTTGCATTCTGAGCAAGCCCTACCAAGCTCAGAAATTTTTATTTGTATCTTTGGTGATTTTAGCCTTGCTGTCATGCTGATTACCATGTATAAGGTAAAGGATTTTGTAAGACATTAAGATGTGACTAATAGAGCGCTGGCTAAAACAAGACTCCTTTAGGAAGGCTGGAGGTCAGCAGAGCTGTATTGTCTTGCAGATGATTAGGATGACAATGTCAAGACAGCTTTTGGCAAACAATATTTTCAAGATACTATTAGTATGAAGGTAAACTTTTAAACAGCAGTGGAAGTGCCAAAGCCTGAACTGACATGGGACTGATTAGGAGTGCCTCTTAGTCATTCTTAATATTAATGTCAGAGAATAAGGGCGTTTTGTGTTTAAAAAAGGGGACAAAGGCACAGAAGTCCAAGGCTCAACTCATTCCAGGTACGCCTCTCACTTTCATGATTTAATTGTGCTTTTCTAAGAGTAAGATAAAAGTAACTGTACTCAGTCTCCATCTTAAAACTGGGACAGGCTATTAAGAGAACTGGAAAGCCTCTAGTTTAACAGCTGCATTGAAGTGTTTTGTTTATTTAGAAGAGCAAAAGAGAGTCTGAGAAAGACTATGACCACTGTCTCTGAATATCTGTCTGTGCTAAACTGCAATGTGAGGGAAAATTTCTTAAATGAATATGTTACACTAGTAAAAGAGCTCCTGAGCACTGGAGCAAGATAGAGTCATGCTGAAAATGCTCTTGCCTTCATAGCAGTGAGGTTGTGGAAAAATGTTTCAAAAGGAGGGCCAGTAAAGGATTTCATTAGTTCTTAGATAATTTATGAAAGTTACAGAACATAATTCTTCACCATGACAAAGCAAGAGATTTACAAACATTTCAATTCTTGTGGTCCAGACAGAGCAGCATAGAGAAGAAAGCTGATAAAGGAGGTGATTGTCCTGCTCCACTCTGCTCTGGTGCAGCCTCGCCTTGTGACGTTTTGGGTGCCAAAATACAAGTGAGATACGAAAATACTAGAGATTGTCAAAGGAGTTGACAGGGTCTGGAGGAGAAGCTGTGTGAAGAGTGGCTGAGATCACTTGGTCTGTTCAGCCTGGATGAGAGGAGACTGAAGGGAGACCTCATTATAGCTACAGCTTCTCTGTAGAGGGAAGAAGGGCAGGCACTGGTTTCACTCTGGTCCTATCACTCACAGTGATGGGGCCCAGGAAATGAAGCTGAATCAGGGGAAATTCACCTTAAATATCAAGAAAAGGTTCTTTGCCCAGAGGGGGATTGGGCATGGGACAGCCTCCCTGGGGAAATAGCCACAACACCAACCTTGACAGAGTCCAAGAAACATTTGGACAACATTCTTGGCAATGTGGAGTGACTCTTGGGGGTGTTCCTCCACAGGGTCAGGAGCTGGACTTGGATGATCCTTGTGGGTCCCTTCCAGCTCAGGATAATCTACTTTTTTTTTGATTCTGTGACCCTATAAGAATGAATTTGTCATCATCCTCTATGATATTGCTGTTTCAGAACAATCAAAATGCTTCTATTTTTAGTGCTGTTAACCTGACATATTTTATGGATACTAAGCTGTGTTTAAAATAAAACAGCATATGCAGAGCTAAGATCAGCTGTTATTCCAATTGTTTATGAGATGAAGAGGTAACTGTAGTCTTGGAGATACAGTTATCCAGGAGGCACAAGGAGCCATGAAATTTAAAATTAAAAATAGCATGCCATTGAAGTGTGATGAAGTTATAACAGCTTTATGGCCATTTCTCCAGTAGGCTGCCTTTGCTTTACAGGCCTTGGTGTGCCATTAAATTCACTATGAAAAGCAAGCTGGGAAAGAGCAGAGAAATTTCATGTCAATAAATAAATGGGGAATTAAAATTGTTCCTTGTGAGGGAGTCAAAGGATTTGCTTAATAACAATATTAATCTTTTTCTAATTCTGCCTTCTTTCCCAGCTAGCGTATGGATGTGGTCTTATTTTGATGAAACATTTGCTGGCAGTAGAAAATTTAAAGAAAGCAGATTAACATTATGTACTGCAAACACTATGGTTTTCAGTGCTTTTATACCTTAAAAATATCAGTGAGGAAAAAACAAATCAATCTGAATTCCCAGGGAGTATGGTAATGCCCAGATTCAGAAGAATCGTTAAGTCAAAGCTTTTCTATTAACTCTGACATACAAAATTAAATTTTGCCCATACAACAGCTACTATATTTCTTGCTCTTGAGGCATACCAGTTTTCCTAATATGCATACAGAAAGTCTCAGGAAAAAACAAAGAAACAGTCTCAGTCCATCGCAAGATGACTGGAGGATAGGTTGCTTCTGGGCATTAATAGAAGTTGAAACCCAAACCCTTAACAACCCCAGACCTGTAGGCCTAAGCTCTATGAATATGTTCTGTGGTCCCATTTTGTTACTGCCTAAGCTTGAAGATTTGCCCTGGGACTTAGAGTGGCTGACAATTTTTCAGCTTGACTTTAATATTATTTTAAATCGCTGAAATAATTAATTTTAAGAAATTCTTCATGATTTGTTTTTGCTTTAAGGGATTTTACTAGTCAGGTTTAGCGAAGCTTACCAAGCTTTAGTTTTTAAGAAGAAAATGGCACTCTGAAAGCAAAGCTTTTCTGTGTGAGAAAACAAACATTTTTTGCTGGCAGTTGACAAATGAGGATGTAACTGAAGAAGGTTGAGAAAAGGAGATTTCTGAAGACACATGGCTAATTGATAATGCAATTTGCTCATGCTCAAGAGATATTTTCATCAGCCAGTCACTTTTTGCACAAAGCTTGTCATGCGTTTAACCAAAAGATTCCCAAAAAGATAACTCATTTATCTTGTTTTATATCACTTTATTGATTTTATGCTATACCATATCAAATGTTATGATTACAGTTTGAAAAACATCATATCCCTGTGGCTTGAAAGAAGAATTCTTGAATGTCCTCCAACAAGATAAAGTACATTGTTGAAAATATATCTATTGAAAAATGTTTCTGAAGGGAAGATATTATCCAAGTTAGCAAGCAATTTAGCAAATTAGTAGAGAATTTCAGTTAGCATCCAGATTAAATTAGTGTGGAATTCTGTATTATAACTGGGGTGAAAAAACTTTTTATATCTTCATAGTTTTGGCCCTTTGAATGATCACCTACTGCCATGAGAGTACAGTTAAGACAGTGCCATGTCCTAGTGAGTTATCTGCGCTAAAAAGGGACAACAGTGGTTCCTGTTAGCGTTCTGCATCTGTTATTTGTTTCTATATTACTCTGAATGAAAATCTGTGATTAACAGGTCCGTGAGTTGATATTTCACTGTGTAAAAACAGGGATGCATCTGGTATTGCCTATGCTGTGATAGGTCTTTGGCAACAGTCCTTTTTGTCTTTTTCAGAGGTAAACACAGATGAAAATGGATAGGGGCATCACATGAATGAAGTTGTGACACCTGAGCAAGGTAGCTGCAGGTTGTGAAATCATCTCTTGTACGAAGAGTGAGAGAGGGGAAAGATTCATACAGACACTGTTTCCCTCTATCACAAAGGTCATTAAACAGTATTGATGAAATGTACTTTTGGATCCCCCAAAGTAATGCTAATTTGAAATTCCTAAAGCAACTAGAGTTCATAATAGACATGCAATAAACCTGGGTTCAAGGTGATAGTTACTTATTTTCAAAGAGAGATATTCATATATAGACCAGAATTTACAGTGTGTGATGTAATACTGGTGTCTGTATTGCATTTCACTACTGGTGGCAATGAAGCAACTTCAGATACCTCTGCAGTACAAAAGAGAACCCTGACTATTATGCCTTCTATAGCTATGCATCAGGAACGGTTTTAAGATTTAAAAACCCCCAAATGAACAAAATACCCCAACAAACAGTCCTAAACTCTTTGGAGACAATGGACTGAAAAACTGGTGTTCTTCTTGCAAGAATGAGGGAGGTTTATATTGTAGCGTCGAAGAGATGTAAATTCAAGTCTTTATCATGATTTTGAATCACATTTAAAATACTCATATCTTGTGTCTACCGTAAGACAGGACCCCAGATCAGGAGACCTGGGATATAACAGGCTGCCTGGAAAGTGGTAATTTAGTCATGTCGATTAGGAGTTCATGCTTTGCCATTACTCCCAATGGAAATAAAGCCGTAGAGAGATTTTAGCCTATGGCATGCTCTTGGTTGGCATCACACTTAGCAAAACACTGCAGTCTTCTTTTAAATTCAATATGTGTGATTTTGTCATTGCCTGCTCTCAGACATGGAAACTGACAAATTTGTAAATGAAATATAAATGGACATTTAATATTAAGTTAATATTTTAGGTGATATAGTTAGCTATGTGTTTCCACTGAGGGACAATTAGCCAGTACATTGCATATTTTGTGTCTTCCAGTGTTTGCTGTGAGTAATAATTAATAATAAAGAGGAATAAAGTACTGAAATACTTGAAATATTGTTTTGCTACAACAGACATGGGGAGTAGAAGATTAATTTTAATGTACCTAGCAGAACAGAAAAAAATATTAAATAAATTATTTCTGTATATTGGAAGGATCAATTATACAATGAAGCAAAACCAGCCTGCAATACTTATTGATCTTCTCAGGGCTTTTCTGTGCCAAAAATAAAAAAGTATTTGTTACAAATTTTCTTGAATTGCTTTTACTGGGGTATTTGTCCTCAAACCCTTATGCAGTTATTGGCTAATCAACAAGTAACAGAGTCTTTAATTAAAACCAAACCAAACCAAGGCAACAAACCCAAACAAAAATATTATTTATTGTATCTACCTTATTTTCTTTAAAAAATACAAACGCCAACCTTTCTTAAGTACAAATTTTGCTTGATGACAAAACTTACGATGACTTTTTGAAAATGCAAGTTTTTTAATGGAAATATTTTCTGGTACTTTTGTCAGTAAGAACAATGCCTTTAAAAATATTCCTAGTTCAGCACAGAAAGATGTGACCTAAAAGGAAGTGATTACAGCTCATTGCAAGATTTCCACCAGTGGTACCTTACTCTTATATGCTTCCAGGATTATTACAGTGGTGATAATGACTTAATCACAACTAAATTTAGCTTGAGTTGTTATGCTTCAAGTAACAGAATGCAAGATAAATCTTGTGCAAAGCTCCTTGCATATTGATATAGATTTCAAAGCTACCTCTGTTCTGTGAATATACCTTTTAGAAGTTAGCAAAACACAAGCTTAGAAAGTACTTAGCACTCTGCCTCCTACTCTGTCTTTTAAATGTACGAAGTATAGTAGTATATAAAATATTAGAGTTATTTTTATTTTGGGAAGATAGTACCTGATGACTGGAAAATAGGAAAAAATGATATTGAAAAAGTAAAAAAAGTGATATAAGCAAAAATGGGTCTATTAAGTTGACCTCAATACTGAGAACACATTTTTGGAACAAAGAACAATCAAGGATGGAGGTAATTAGAAGTGGTAAAGTGAAATAAATTGAAAAGTTGATCATCAAAGGTGAAGTGTTTCATTAATGTTAAGTCTTTTCTGCTAAAATGATTAATTTCTTAGATGAAATTAATTCAGTCTATCTGTATCAATTTAAGTAAATATCTTCTGCTGTGTTTTTCAATATGATATTACTATCCGTGATGGAAAGTAGAGGGATTGATAAAAGAACTAGGAATTGTATGAGAAACTGTCTAAGAAGGCTATTGTGGATTATGCCAAAGGCATATTAACAGGAATAACATCTCTCAGAAGCTAGTTCTGAGATTGTTCCTGATTCATGCATTCATTAGTAACATCAGGATATGAACAAATACAAGTCTGTATGGGTTTTTTAATTTGGGAGTCCTCAACACTGCAAAGAGACCGAATTATTGTACAAGAAGTGTCAAATGTCCTTGCCAACTGAAGGGTAAGAAAATCGATGGCATAAAGTTCAAAAATCTCATAGTCCAAACACTTCTAGTCTGAAGCAACAGTTAAATAGCTAGAAATAAAGGAGGGGAAAGAGATCTATCTGTTTTGATTGATCATATAACAACTGTGAACTATCAATATGAAACAGCCTTGAAAAAATCTCATTTTTCAAGGATGGAGTAGTTGAAATGCTTTCAGGGTCAGAGGTGGACATGATAATTCTACAAGATATTGGCAAAATTTTACTGCGTTCTGATGTACCAGTGATTTGGAACACATTCAAAAAGAGGTTAGTAAAGTGATCAGAGCGCTGAAACAACTGTATTATGAAGAGATATTAAAAGAGCTTGGTTTATGTGGCCCTGTTTGACCAAAAAAGGCTAATAAATTATATGACAATTCTTCATATTTGAGGCAAATATAGGGAAACAAAAAAATTATTGAAAATAAACTTAATGTTGTAGAAGATCAAATGTTTAAAAATCAGTTGAGAATTAATTTGATTGAAAGGTTGAATATGACTCCTAAATTTCCGAAGAGCAACATTTTGAAAGGCTAGCAGCGGCAAGGGGAAATTTCTCCTTTTCCTCATTTTATTTATTTCATAAACCTGTGGACAAGAGCATGTAACTAAAAGATACAGCTAAATATGCACATTTGGTTTGGTAAATTGAATTTCTGACATGAAACTACAGGCATCTGATGTGTTGATATCTCCAAGGGGATCTGAAAAAGATAGCTCATTTTCTTTTTGTGCTTGTAAGACTTTCATTTTTCAGAACTTCAGAATCTCCGTGAAACCAGTAAGGTCCTTCTGACCCTGGAAGTCACTTTGCCCTTCAGCTCTTTGGTTGTGCTTTTTGCCCTTGGGAAACACAGGGGACTACAGCTGAGGACAAGAAATAGACAGAGGAAACTTATTGTCCTGTGCACATTATATTTCTTCAGCTTTCTGGTATTTATGTTGATACGGTCATGACTACACCAAACACAAACAAAAGGTATTAAAATGGAAAATGAAGGAAGAACTGGGATTATTCTCCATCTCTACTGTAGAACATGCTTTATACTGGGAATCTTATTTAAAATATTCCTTCTTATTGTAGACTCTTAGGACATTGGATCATGGTGGAACATGTCTTTGAATCCAAGCAATATTTTCCTATATTACACAACGGCTGCATATTTTTGACCTTTTTACAGGAGCTTAAAGTTAGTGAACTTGGGTGTTGGAAAGCATTTTTATGGCCAGTGATTCCTGTCCCATTATGTGGCTTTCTGAGATATCCAGAATGACAACATGCAATGGTAGACACCTGGGGTTTAGAAGTCAAGTCTCCTCTGTACCTTCTGTAACATTTTAAATTCTGTCTTAAAGATACCAACTTGCTTTTAAATTAATGAATTTTATAATCAAAGTGTAATCCAACCCTATTAGTTGGATTTTACTTCTCTTTCAAGGAGCTTTCAAGAGTCTAGAGCAGTCCAGAACAATATCTGGTAAAGAGTTCTAAGCAAATTTTACTTCATGTGCTGATGGGATATAGTGATGAAGGTTCCATCAGCTTAGTCAGATATGAAAAATCCTAACGTTTCTGCTTCTTCTGAGAAATTGCCTCTACAATAACAACAAAGTAGATGCCAGATTCAAGCCTAAGGTTAGATGACTTAGACATTTGTGTCCCAGCTTTAGTTGCAGTAACTCAAATCCTAAATTTTGTTCAAAGTTATCTCACTACAGAGGCCATCAAGTCCACTGTATCAAGCCAGTAAGTTTATTAAATCTAAAAGTTAATGAGTATTAAAATGAAAATATATAAAAAAAATTTCCAAAATTTCAAGAGATTTGGCAGCAATTTATTTGTACCTGTTTGTATGGTTAAAGCCTCAGACTATTAGGTATAAAAGCATTTCTGTCTCCTATTGAATAGAAAGCCAGCAGGCGACTCCTGATTTGAATGAGCTGACTTGAAGTTCAACTTTCTCTTTCCATTCAGTGACAAAATATAATCCTGGGTACAAAAAATTAATTAGATTTTACAAATTACTGTATAGTGCAATAGCACTTCATCTTAGAGATAAGCTGTTTCAAATGAATCATAGCCTTTCTGCTTAAAAGAAGAAAATCAAGGAGAAAAATGACAATGATAATGTGAAATCCTTTCCAATTTTGATGATGAATTTCAGCGGTCTTTTCTGCTATTTATTGTGGAATGGCAGCATGGCATTCAGCAGCACAAAGACTGAGTTGTTTCTTACCATGTTCATGTGTGATTTTGGGTGTCCAGTAGAGTTTTCATTATGTAGCATTACAGATGACTTCAAGTATAGATGTTTGAGTCCCCTTGGCTGAAACAGACACATGAATGTCCCACAAAAAACCTAATCCAACCAAACATCTTGGGAAGAATGAAATTATTGTGATGGTTGTTAGAACAGGAGTGAAGAAATTTCAGAGCAGCTGGGGCAGGATCAGGTCCTGTGACTGGCTGGAGACAACTGCTCTAAAATACTGCTTCAGGGGAATAAAATCCTATTTTTTTGTTGTTATTGCCATTTGGCTGAAGAAGAATTCGCAAAAGAATTATTTTACCTGAAAGGCATATTAATATTTTTTATTGCTTTTGCCTTAAAAGCAATTTAAACAACTTTTATTGAAGCAACTTTACTTTCCCATATACATACAAACATTTATTCTCTTCAGCTCTCAAGAGCTTATTGATTCCTGTTGCCTTGCTTTCTTTTGCTTCTAACACAGCCTCTCTTTGTCTTGCATTCTATGAAAAGAAAAAAACCTTTGGAAAGTTTGATGAGCTGGTGCACTACTGCCTAGTCTGCTTACAGTATTCTTTAGGGATAAAGACATTTTCTGTTGTATTTGGATATTCTATCTTCATACCACTGCTATATTTTAAATTTAGAGCGCCTTAAGTAGCTGATGGATAGTAATTATCTTTATAAGATACACTGGAGCCTGGCTATTGCATATGTAACTCAGTTACATTGCATATGTAACGTTTGAAGAGCACAACAAGTGCTGATATGAAGTGGTTGAGAGGCTGTGGTTAGAAGCAAGTGTCCCTGAATCCTGTATGGTGCTTCTGTCCTTTTCCACGTGGTGTTTCCCTTCCTGTCCCCCCTACTTTTGCAAAAAAAAAGCAGGCTGAGAAGGCTGCATTCTACATAGTATTCAGCAGCCACAGCTCCAGGTCTGTCAACAACTCTGAGACGAAGCTATAAACAGCGGTAGTTGTTGATGGAAAAATAACGTTAATAATGTTGATTTCATGTGAATTAACAGCCAGCCAGAAAAGCACAAGCCCAAGACTAATCTTAGACACTTGGACCAGTACCATTGCACTCACGTGTATAAATTACGTAGTTTTTGTGGTGACAATATTTTAAGGCAATTTTTTTTTTAATTTTTGCAGATTATGGCACTTTTTCTATTCCTTAGCTTGAAATGTTTAGACCAGAAATCTTTTATGTTTTTAATCATCCTAGAATAACTAACACATTTTTCCTCTCTTCATGAATAATTCCAGCTAGAAAAAACCCTGTTATAATCTGAATAATAAGCAAGTTTGGTGGAAACTGGCATACCTGCAGTGTCTTGTTCTCACTTTTATTTCTTACAAAAACAGAGAAAATGAGACATTTGATAAGAAGATTTCTGTTTTACTGGGTTCCTGTTTTCTTTTTAACTTCAAAAAAGTTATAGTTGTTTTTGATAGCAATAGTGCTTTTCACTAAAGAAAAAGATTATTGCCTAGCAGACATTAACTTGTGTCATGAGGATAATTATCTTTTCCTAAATGTGAGAAATGTTTGGATTTGTGGCTAGCTAAATCTGTTGATGCTTGCAAAAGAGTTCAGTGTGATTTACAGGAGGAGAACACCAAGCCCTCAGAGTTCAGCAGCTCTTTATTGTGCTTACTATTCTTGTGAAAAAATGCCTTTTGAATTCCAGCATAATCCCTATGAGTAATCTCCTTAAGAAAACTTTGGCAATGTATTCCTGGCCTGAATTCTTCTCTGGCATGAATGATACAGCCCACATTGCTGATTCTTTGTCATCAAATACCTACAGACTGTAAATCACACAAAACAGAAGCAAGCATAATGCTTGACAAAAATAACCCATATTTTCTAATTAAATTTTTGCTACTTTTGTTCGGCAAGATGAAGCAAAATTAATCACTGCTTTTTGAAATATTAGAATATCTAAAGTTTAGGAAGAACTCGAGATCTAAACCTTAAATTTATCTGAAATTAAGCATCTATATACATTTTGGGCTGAAAGCAATTAATTTGAAAACACCCTGGACTATTGCAGTTGCTTAGAGAGCAGTTTGGAGAAGGACAAATGTTCACCCATGAATAATTTTCTCTTCTGAATTATTACCATTGGTGGCAAGAAACAATTGTAATATTTAGCTGAGATGCCTTACTAATCTTCCCTAAAAATACCACTATGTTCATCATTGTCCATCCTGATGCTGTGCCTAATCAAATGCCATTGGTATTTTATAAAGCAAGAGTAAATGAGTGTTTCACTTTTGTGAAAGCTTTGTGCAGTTACTGTGCCGGAAGTTTTACTTCTGTATTGTACAGTTCTTCCTGAGAACATATATAAATGATGCTGCATAGCACAACAAAAGAACTCTTACATGTTTTCAGTAGTATAACAGCTACATGGAGACAAGCTGAGGAGTGTAAATTCAGCTAGATGTGAATTCACATAGCTCTAAGACAAAAATGTAGGGCATATTTATTGCACTGGTGAATTCATTCTGGAGGTATAACAATTACTAAATCCATAGTGTTGGCATAGATAACCAATTTTTCTCCCAACCTTACAGCAGAAAGATATCTACCCAGAAGCCCATTTCAAAGTCAATTTAGAGATATTGCAAGGAGGTTATTAGCAAGAGAAGGGTGGATTTTTTGCTGATCTGTATATCATCAGAAAAGTCACTTAAGGAATGAAGTGTTTGGGTCTAGAATCTGTACTTTAAATGTTTTTAAATTAATTTCTATTTGTCTCTTGTTTTGAAAACTGCAATTGTTCCTGCAGTTTCACTGCCCAAGCAACTTTGCTTCTGCCTGGTATTGTACTTATGAACCAGCTGACCTGTTGGATATTTTATCTTGAAAAATTTGATGTAGTACAGGCTAAGAGAATAAGCAAGTGCACACATTTTCTAGCATTTGAATACTATAAGTTTCCTGTAGCAGTGCTGCTTTGAGGTGTGATGGCTTTGTGTTATTTGGGATTTTTATAAGGAAAAAAAATCTAAATCAAGGATGTAAATACCCAATAACCACAGAAAACCAGATATCTTTAAGAATTGAACACACATCAGCTCACCTGTATCCTGATGCACAGTTACTGAAATAATCTCTGAAACACCACTGATTAGGAATGTACAAGTTACTGTGTTTTCCTTACCTTTAATCTTTGTGGCATACAGGAAAATGAAATATTTTGATTAGAAGATAAAAATGGATGCTATCAATGACAAAAATATATAACTCTAAGAATTATTTTCCTTACAGGAAATAGAACAGGAAGTTAGTTTATTATCTGAATAGATGATCAGAATCAAGTACATGCCTGAACTTTTAGTGTTGCTGCTAGAAATAGATAATTGTCTTGTTCCTTAAACAAAACTCTAAAATAAATTTTAAAAAGAAGAAATTTTCTGGAATTAAAGTTGTACTATCATCTGTTAAGGCTATAGGCAGACCAGGTGTTGCCCCTTCTCTGATACTGAGTTGTAGGCTGACTTAACAGAGGAAATTTGAAGATACTTTTTTCATATTAAGTGGTTAAATTTTGCCATACAGGTCAAGGCCTTATTATTAAGATGCCTGCTTCTCTTATGTTTTTATGATATATATTCAGTTTAAAGGAGAAAATGACAAACTGATGTCAGGTGAACATATCCTTTATTTTCTTACCAAAGTCTCATAACTGCTCCTTCTGCCCTCTAAGTGATAAAGTCAGACATAGAAATATTGGCAATATGTTCAGAAACACAAGTATCTCTTTTATGAGAGAGTCCATCTAGAAAATATAAGCTATATTATCTTTAGCAATTACAGCATTTTTTGCCCCCGGCTAGATGCACTCACTTATGTCATTACTGATGATAGAGATAAATGAGCACTGTGCCAGAACCTGCCCCCAGTGCCCAATCTTTTTCCATTTCTACTTTCCTTTGTATCTCTCTTTCTATCGCCCTACATACTGTGTGCTCAATTCGTCTTTGCTGCTTTGCAAAGAGAGTACAAATAAGGTGAGTAAGGCACAACATATTAGCATATCAGATCAGGAATGCTAAATATGTAACAGCTCAGCTATAAATGACTACAGAAATAGAAATGTAACAGAAAATCAGTGCTTTTGTTTTTGTGGAAGTTTGATTTAGAATTCAAATTCATTGCAGTGAGCCATGAAGGTAAGAAATCAATAAGAACAGGATGCTAATTCCAGTAAGAAGATCAGAGTGCAGCAAAAGCACAAGATTTTTCTGGTTTCCCATGAAAGGTCTGCCAGTCCCATCATTACATTATCCCTCCTGAATTCTATACAGAAACAGGAAGAGAATATATACAATACTCAAAACAAATAAACTCTAAACAAACTGCAGAAATGAGCATAATGGTGCCATACAAGAAAATTCTCTACTTTCTCCATCTGCTCTAAAACAATGAGATTATAATGAATTATAATTTCTTGCAACAGGATCTCTAATCTGCATGAAGAATTCTTGTATTCCCAACAATGCAGTGCAGTTGAAAAGCTGAATTAGATGTATTGTTTTCTGTCTTGTTGTGTCTCTTCCTAACCTGATAGCATTACATTTTGTAAGAAAGAAGAAGTGAAAAATATTGGAGATAGCATAAAATAAAACACTAAATACCCTAATTTTACAGACTAAAATAAGGAGAAAATACTTTTTAAAACTGCTAGGTTTTGGTATAAAGTAAATATACTGTATTTATTAAGTCCTGCTTTGACCTGATATTTGGCTGTTTTCAGCAGAATTCACCATTCAGGAAAACAACATGAATGGCAAAACACTCCTTCAGCTCACATCAGGCTACTCCATTGACAGACAAATATCAAATTCCAGGTTTGTACATGCACCCTGAAATTAAAGAAGGTTAGAGTTATGTATAGGGAATAACCCATACAATTTCCCTTACTTGAATATTCTTCTTAATGGGTGTGCACCCCAGAGAGGGTGATGGCAAAGAACAATATTCATCACAAGTGGAAAAAATGAACATGAGAATGACCAAAAGATAAATAATCCATGTTTCCTTCAAACCTTTGCACAATTTTTTCAATTTCAATATCCCATCCCTTACTTTTAAATTGCTTGGGGCAATTTTTTAAGTGACCTGTATATTACATAGCTTCTCAAATGACTCATGGAAGAGGTGCATGGATCAGAGTTGGGGCTGAACCTGCTATACTTTAGATGGTCAATTCCTGAGCAGTATTGTGGGGTTGGATATATCCTGTTTAGAGTTAAAATAACCACACAGGCATGTTAGCAGGGAAAAGGTATGCCATTGTCACATGCAGAAATAATGCTGTATTATGGGAATATCCCCTTTTAAAGACACAAAGAAAAAAGAAAAGAAAAAAAGAAAAGAAAAGAAAAGAAAAGAAAAGAAAAGAAAAGAAAAGAAAAGAAAAGAAAAGAAAAGAAAAGAAAAGAAAAGAAAAGAAAAGAAAAGAAAAGAAAAGAAAAGAAAAGATGTTTTGGAAAAAACACGTATTCTGTTGTTTACCTCAACCATATTTGGAATAGCATCATATCACATCTTTGTTGCAGGATAGGACTTGGTTTGAGAAATTACCTACTTGAAAAGAAAAACCAGAAGCCCCTGGACTAAATTAAAGGCATTCAACTTTTACATTTAATTGGCATGCATTCAAATGCAACCTTCATCTAAAGGACAGGACTTTCAGTTTCATTGTCAGTTACTTTCTGTCTTTTATTGAATCTCACCACTATTTCTCTGCTTTTTTTGTTCCTGCACAAAATGTGCAGCTGCTGTCGAGAGAATTAAATTACATATGCAACCATAGTGAATGATGATAATGGGGGTGAGATGAGTGAGTTGCTTTGATGTTTTCATGCAATCATTTATATAAGCAAATTTTACATTTAACTTGGTTCCCCATAGTTTAACAGTGGTGGTTGCCAAAGAAAAGTGGATAAAGCATAAAAAATGATAAAACTCTTTGAAAAATATTTAGCTGGATGTCTGTAGAGAGGGAAGTGATTAAAATAAAATAAAAAAAAACAAAACAGGAAAGATTAAATTTCCAATTTTGAGAAATTTCCCATATAGACTAAAAAACCTCCAAACCCCAGTTATGAAAGTATCACATTTTCAAACTGAAAAGTTCAGTTTTTTCCTAGAATAGCTTCACATGCTCTCTAATAAGGTATACAAAGCTCTTAATGAAAATAGGATGTTTCCAATTTATAAAATTATGAATATTCCTATTATATTAATAGGTCTTAGGAACATATTTGGTTCACATTAAATTCTTAGATAACACTTGAAATCGATACTTGAAGCAATAAAGTATTTAAAATATTGATTCTTTTTTTCTGAGCGAGTGATTTCCTACCAGTGTCAATCTTCTGCAACATGTGACAATAAATTGCACTGCTTCCCAAGCCCAGACACTAAGTGGTATCCTTGAAAGACAGATAGTTCATTGCTGATAGGACAAGACAATAGCAACTTTACTAAGACAAAACTTGACAGCAAGCAGAAGGTCTTCTATTCCACAGTCTCTTCCATAATCCTTTTTCTACCTTTGCCCTTCTCTGTAGTACATGAGAGCTAACAGAATTCTGTAAACTTGACTTTGAGTTCACTCAAATTATCTTCTAAAATTCACTGCACTTCAGGGCTTAGCAATGTTTTGCAACACTTTCTGCATTGCAGGACTGAAAATTCTTTTAAGGAAAGGTAGTGATGTACAATTTTGCACTGAATAAGGAGCAGAGCAGAGACACATTAGCCCTAGAGCTTTCCAGGGAATTACCGGCCATTCAGAAATGTCTAAATCTAGTTTTCCTATTTCTGATCTAGTAGGGAATAATTTTCCCTAGCTTATTTATAAGGAAAATATTTTCTTTTCTTTTCCTTATTGAATTTTAACTGTACCAACTGCCAAAACAGGACAACAAATTTCACTTCTTTTAGTCTTTGCTGGCTAGCCTTCACAATTTGGGTTTTTTCCTTTCCCTTTTTTGTCTTTTTAAAAAAAATTAAATTATACTTCTTTCTGATTAACTACAGAATTACGGATGTAATGAATAGGAATCTCAGGGAATTAATGTATGTTCTTGTTGTGTATGCAGAGATACCAAGCAGCAGAAGCAACAACTCTGTCTCATATCTTATATGACTTCTTTCTTAATTACTCTACCTTCCATTTTATGATTCCTCATAAAGTCCCTGTGACGGAAAGCAGAAATTCAACATATAAATCAATGTGCTCCTGCCCTGGGTACCTGTGCTCAGCGTGAGAGAAGTTCATTTTTTATTGCTGCTTCGTCCACATGGGTGTTGCAGATAGAGGAGAGTATGGGAAATTACTCCTTTTTAAACTCCAGTAGAACAAAACAGCTCCATTCTCTCCAGTGAATGATGCAGCCCAATGATACTGAATTGCTACTGCACATCTTAGCCTGTTTTTCCAGAAGAGCTTTTGTTTTTAATTCCAGCAGTGATCAGATGGAAAATACCCACACACATTTTCCATGCCAAACTCTGGAACCCAAATCTGACTCCTGGCAGCTCTGTCTGGGTCCCCACCGTGCCCATGTTCTTGGATGCACTGAGGGGCAATGTTTTGGCATAAGAACAGGGAATGGGAAGGTCAGAGCAGCGCAGGCAGAGCAGGCAGATGGAAGCAGGCGCCCAGGGCTGCGGTGAGTCCAGAAGGCAGTTTGTCCATTTCGTGGGTGAGCAGGCAGCACCTCGCATGCCAGACATTTTGAATGGAAGGAAGGGCAGTGTGGTTTTGACCCAAACAGCACCTCCTTAACAGCAAATTAGACCTGAACCTGTGGATGGACATGTTTAGAATTCCCTGATGTTCTTTTGGAACCCAGTGGACTGAGGTACAAAGCATTAGCTTTACAAGGGCTGCTTTGTGGAGAGAGAGTAAATGATGTAACTCTTATGTTGATATATTGGTCTGATAGGCAAAGTAAGCACAATCTTTAGGGCTGCCCCTTGTCCCTTGCAGACTGAGGAATGCAAAGCCGGGCATATTTGCGACTGCCTTTGGTATCCAAATTCAGTAACTGGAAAAAATATACGTAGTTATGAAACATTTCGCTGCAATATGAACATGAAATTGCACAAAAAGTATCTCAATTCCCATTCTCTGTAGGTCCATTGAGCCCCACTGGTGGGTCACAGAAGGATATTCTTTTGAGAATACAGACACAGGACAGCAGGCAAAACAGAAGTCTCGAGGAGTTTATATCTTGTAATAATTAATAGCAATCCCAGAGTGAATTTCTTTTTCATTAAGGTCTTTTAGTC
Organism: Geospiza fortis; assembly: GCF_000277835.1. NCBI lineage: Eukaryota > Metazoa > Chordata > Aves > Passeriformes > Thraupidae > Geospiza > Geospiza fortis. Next base: position 4,170,879 of record NW_005054310.1, on the reverse strand, counting down.
CCTCGATTTTGTGATATGACAAAAGACTTTGGGACAGTTTGTTCAAACACTGAAATGTTCTCATATCCAAGGTTATCTAGTACAGAGTTCTTGGGAATGTACGCATATGGCTGCATACATTATTTTGCTGGAACCAATGATTTTTAATAATTATTAATCTATATTATTTACTTATTCAAGAGTTTTTAAGTGCTTCTGAGTTTTATGAAGATTTTCAGAAAATTTTCAAAGCAGTTAAATCACAGGTCACTAACACAAAGAAAAACTAATTTGGTTTAACTAGTTTATACGAGTGTGGTTTTTTATGGTGGGAGGTAAGGCTAGTAACCTTCTTGTAATGTCAGAGAGGTAATTATTGCTTGTCAGTTGTTTCAGCACATACTGCTTTTTATTGTTCTTTTTTTTCCCTCCTAAACCTTTTTTTAATCTTATTTATCAGATATATTTGCAAAGTAACATGGCAGCTAAAGGACCATTTCAACCTTGAGCTGCATAAAGCAGAGATATTTATGCCTCTCATGGAGCAGGAAGATAATAGACCCTATCTGTATAGTGACAATGAAGGTGGAATATTGCACTGAGAGTTTTAGACACCTTATTTCTTGAAAAATGTAGACAAACTGGATGAAGTTCAGAGAAAAACAAGGGATAATAATCATGAAGATGGAGAGATTGCTACATAAGGAAAGATTAAAAGAGACTCAGCACTCAGCTGTAACAAAAAGCCCTTCTTTTTTTGAGGATACATTCTCCAAATCTTATATATAAATGTAAACATGCATATGTATAACTACCATAACATTCGTGCTATTTTCCATTTCATGTACCAATGGCAAACAAAATATGTTCTTCTGCAGACTGGAAGTTAGAGAG
>NW_005054310.1:4128815-4169976 GCF_000277835.1 Geospiza fortis | reverse complement strand
GACGCCTTTATCACACCATGTTAGTTAATCTGCAAAAACTATTACACTGGTTCAACTCATTCCCCAAATAACCTAGAACTTCCTGTAAGCTTTACTCATACAAGACATGATACAAATGCAAGCATAGCATTAATATGTCACTTAGTAATTCAGTATCTCAGTTCCCAGTAACTGCTTAGAGCTCAAAAATGGATAAAAGACATCATACTGGCTTCTTGAATAAACACTTCTGCACTAACATCCAGCTTAAATCAACCTGGAAATCAGTTCTGAGATAACCCTAGCAAAGGTTTATGCTTTTGCACAACAGCTGAGTTGAATGCTTAAATCTGCTTTCTTACCTCTTTTGAGGAGTTAGTCCAGTCTTGCTACCTTTGCAGCCATTGACAAATTGTCAATGGCTCTGAATGGACTCAGGCAGCTCAGGCAGGACAATTATGGGGGAATATAGCAAGGTCTGTATTCAGCAAGCAAAATATATCCAAAATGAACAAGTGTATGCAGTTTCATATTTCATTAGGTGTGTTTTCCCTAATCTGTTTAAACGTACTGCCAATTTCCTCTGATATGTGAGACAAATTGAAAAATGCAGTGCTATCTTGCTTCCATAAGAGTCCACACCTAAGGTCACAACCTTTTGTAAATGAGCCCTGGTTTTAGGGAAAAGGATAGTCTGTTTAAAGGGCTTGAGTGTGAAATGATTACTATTTCTGGGTCTTAACATCTGAGGGGCCTGGAGTCCATAACAGATACAAGTCCCTCATCTGCAGATTTATGCTCTGTGACATAAATCAGAATAGCTCATTGAATTTCATGAAAGGATACTGATTTTACATTTGGTTTCTACTGAACTTGAGTATTTAAAATGACAAATGTGTTGGGGAAGTGACTCATGAGAATTATCTAGTGGAAATGAAGTTGTTTACTGCACCTTTAAAACAGAAATGATGGTGACACATGCCACAGATTCTGTGTTGCAGATAAGCAAGTGGGGTAGACTTAGATGAGACAGCAAATCATTTACACCCAAAGCTGGGCACTGAATGCAGGGTTCCAGTGATGAAAGTGGAATTGTGTCAAAGTTACTGTCCTGTGCTCTGTGCTGTAGCTAAATTGTCAGTTCAAGCACAGAAATCTGATTAAATCTGTACTGTCAAAATAGTAGCTGAGGGTGTGTATTTGAAATGAAAAAATACACACCGTTGGTTGCAGGTTTCTTTGTTCCTTAAACATTGGGAAAATTATTGTGAAGGAAATAGAATGCTGAAATTTTAGATTTCTACTGGGAACTCTATTATTTGGCAATTGATATGTTTCTCATCTACAAGAAATAATTATGTATTCAGGCCCCTCAGTTAAATTGGCACATTAAGATTTCTGACTTAGTGCCATAATTGTAAAGCAGAAATCCTGCAAGGCAGTAGCAGGTCTGCCCTTTGGGGCCCATCCTGTGGGGATGTTCAAAGACACGGGGGAGACACTTATGGCTGTGCTGGTGCCAGAGTGTGTCACTCTCCAGTTGTGGTCTCAGATGCAGTGTTTCTTGCAGGGCCTCCTGGAGAAGAGCTGGCACTTGTGCGCTGAGTAGGACAGCTTGAACAGTGGCCTCTGGGCAGGCTGAGAAGCTGTCCCGCCGATGTCAGCATGTGTACCTGGCTCTCAGCTGGAGACAGAGTTAATCACATCAAACACAGAGCAGGAAGATAATGCAGAGACGAGTGCTCCCCATTGGACTGAGGGAGTGGGATACAATGAAGCTTTGCCATTATATATTCATCGCCCAGCAGATGCAATGAAAGCAGGGGAGCAGGTTCACACTGGATGGCTTCTGGCAGAGGAGCTTTCATGTCCTGAAAAAACAAGTGGGTACAGAAGAACCACCCTGCAGAGCAGTAGCTCTGAGGCCCCTGTGGCAGATGCAGCCAAATCCCAGTATCAACAGCCTGCTGTCTCCTCCTCCTCCCCTGGCCTCACACAGCTGCAGAGGCAGACTCTCCTTCTGGCAGCTGCCACCACACTGAGAAACATAAGCCTGCAAAGGCAGCCTGGGAGATGCAAGGCATGTAAGATGTCCAATGCCATATTTTTGTGCTACCTGTCAAGGACAAGGAGGTCAGCTTGAAGAAGGGGTAGGAGTATTGAAGAGCAAAGCATATAGGGGCAGGAGGTAGGAAAAAGTTTGTTTCACTGTTTCATGGCTGAAATGCTGCATGCATTCCTAATCACTCATATCACATAAATATGTTCTTGAGAAGAAAAAGAGTCAAGAAGGTCTATGATAAGATGAAAAAGGAATAATGAATCTGTCTCATACAGGGCAACTGAAAGGCTTAGTCTTCTTTAGCCTGAAGGCTGAGAAGAGATATGGTATCTTTTTATAAGTGCATCACTGGAGAAAACATCAAGGTAGGAGAAGGGCTGAGAATATCTAAATTGGCTGGGAACTTAAACCTATCTGACAAAGCAGTAAGGTTCCTGCTGTGGGAATAATAGGGTAAAAAACCCCTTTGCCTTGTCAGAAATGGGGGCCAATATATATACAATGTCATGCCTTTATTAGAACTCTGCTCTTGAAAATGAGGGAGGCTGTGTAGCTTTCAGCTCATTGCAAAGGATCACTGAAAGAAGGTAAGAGAAAACAGATGCATGTTGTTTAGCACCACTGTATTTTCTGTGAGACACCAAATACCCTGAAACTTCTGAAAAACCGCTGGACCTGGCGCAGCTAATGACATTGCAACGTTACATAGGTGACAGGTAGCTCTGATAATAACCACAGAAGTTTTTGCCTATATGAAGAGCATAGAATTAGATCTGTTCTATTCAGTAATAGGGAGGAAGGGGTGAATTTCAATTGTTTAGTCTTTCTTTGGTTATTCAAGTAATTGCCAGTTGCAGAGATTAACATATGAAGCCAGCTGTGCCACAGTGCAGGTTTCTGAGTTGAATAATAAATAGAGGTCACCGCATTTTAGGGCTCACAGAATACTATTTCCCTCCTCTCTGTATTTGTAGCAGTAGTTTGGATTGAGGGGTTGTACTCTGACAGGAAGATGCTCTGTTAATTCTAAGATTTGGCTACTTATGAAATACCTCATCACAAAGCACAGGAGACATTCGTTTTCTTTTTAATTAACATAGGCATTTTTTTCTTTTTAATTAATGTAGGGAGTGTAATTAATGGGAGCTGACTCAGGAGAGTGAGTTGGGTTTCAGCTGTTTACTAGTGGACTTATGTTTAAATAAACTGTTTTGTGGGCAACATCACTTAGGGCGCTGAGGGTCAGGTGGAGTTCCAGTGTAGTTGCAAGTAAATTGAGGTTTATGATACCTCACACCAGCTGAACCTAGGCCCATGCTATTTTGGCATTCATGGCAGGCAGTTCACACTCACAAGTTAAGACTTTTCTGTATAAACTTCCATTAATGCTTATTCATCATACAAATCCTGCTAATGCCTCTCGATCCACCTGTGTGTTTTTGACGAAGGATGGGCTATGCTGCCAGATTAGGATGTAGCTGTTTTGTGTCCTCAAAGCACATCAAATCCTCTAGTCTTTACTCCTTTCAATTCAATAACAACTGCATCTAAGTAAACTGAAGGATTTGAATAGATTTATTTTCCTTCTAATTTCCTTCCATTCACGCACTCAGATCATTATACTGGGATCTCAGACTAGGTTTCATCAAAAACCATACACAAATGTTCATGCATATTTTACTATGCTTTTAGATTTAAAGTTCAGTATTTTCCTTATCTTAATAAAGGAGAGTCCATGCTTTATTTCTTCATTTTATATACTTCTTCAATATCAATCTTGATGTTTTCTCCATCAATTCAGGGTCCTTTCCTTACAATGACAAATTTTTCTTCAGATACACCTTCATATTCAGGATATTGTCATTCCATTTATTCTCAGGAGATGCAGAATCTCTTTTCATTCTGGTGGTGACCGAGATACTACATTTCCATTGTCTCTGTAAGTGTCCTGATACATCCCAGCACATTTGACAGCAATTTTCTGGCATATGCTTGGGTAGTCAGTCTCACTAAAAAGCTCTTCTTGTAGACCACAGAATTTCTAATGAAATCCCTTCATGTAGGAGAGGTTTTAAGGCAGTAGAGAGGAAAGGGTTTGGCTTTCTTTGTTAGGCATTTTACAGGTTTCATGGAGAGACAACTCAACATTGGTGAGACAAACACTTGAGATCTGCTTTCACTTGAAATGGTAACTCATGGCCCTGCTAAACCTGCTGGTGCACCTCATCCCAGGTGATGCAGCTGTAACCTACAATTATTTCTTTTCCTTTGCTTGCCACAGTAATACAGGTGCATTTTGGAAGAGATGGATCCCAAACATCACTGGAGGAGGAAGGAGGATATATTCTCACAGGCTTTCTATTGGCTTGGCAGAAGTATGGCGCAATAGTGGGAAGTAAAACTGATCTATCTTACCAGCACTTTATTAGTATAGCTCCTACAGCATCTTGATGCAGAGGAAATTATATTCTTTATACATTAATAGGGTTGAAAATATTAAGAGCTCAGCATTCATCATTTAAAGTGTCATTTGACTTTCTAAATACAGGAGAATGTTGTGGTTATTGCAAGTAGTGAGGTGTTGGCTAAAGGATTTTAATGGCACCTATTATAACAGAGAAAAAACAGTGAGCCCTTTTTATCATGCATAGAAGCAAGTGAAGTGCCTGATAGTTTCCAGGTTAGACCCAAGTGTTGGTGGAAAAAATGATCTAGTGAAAAATGCTCATGCTGAAATATACAAAGTCCAAAATTTTCTATCTTATATTCAGTTGCTATAACTTCTTTTAATGACAATCTCTGAGCCATGAGAATATGTCAGGAGACTTCAATCTTGCACTTAGTAAGACAGCTGATGAAAGCACCTCCCAAAAAAATCTGGAATTAATCTTAACTCTCAAACAAGTCACTCTTTACATTTTTCTGTACACTGTTTGCAATACATGAGATATTTTCATTTTAAAACTATAATCAGCTAAATCGTGAAGGGAATTAATTTATAAAAAAGGCAAAAAGTATAAAAAAATTATCTGCCTCCTAACTCATCAGCTTAATATGTTCAATAAGTCAGAAGTCCTTGTGTGAATCCAGAAAGCGGAGAAGAATATATTTCTGTTAATGTTTTGCACAGGACACATTTTTCCATGGAAGTACCAGCAAGCTGATTTCCTCCTGTAGTTTCACATCTCATTTACCAAGGCCTTGGAAATAAATTCAGAGAAAGGTGTTTTCTGCCACTCCATTAATAAGTATAACAAATGATGTTGTCTAGCACAGTCCTCATATTTGCCCATATGTAAAATGCTTAAAGTGCTCCGTCAAGCTTTTGGTTTTTGCTGAAGTGTGGCCTAAGGAGAGAGCAAAGAACTGCAGGCCATAAGTTGTATAGAATAATGTGAAGGACAAAGATGGCAAGTTCTGTCTTATATCTATTGTGAATCCCAGACCTTTTTTCAGATCTTCAGATGACACATTTTGCATCTCTATAAGTACCTTGTTATGGATTAACAGCAAGTTTGCATCTTCTGAGGATCTGCATAATATGCACATCTAGCATGCCTCAAGTAAAAAAAAGTTATTTTCAGTAGGCTTCAGGGACCTTTATGCAATTTTTCATTGAGACTGACTGTTCCTTGATTGTGTACAGAGAGTAGCAACTATTGTAAATTACATGGGTTGGTCCAAATTATGTTGGATAATTCAATGTTTTTTTTAGTCAGTTAATCTACAAGATAATCAGACAACTTTATTTTAAAGAAATCAAAAAATTTTATAAGGGGAAGGCTGTTTCACAGCTGGGGTGTTGAAAACATTTTGAGTTTGGAAGAGAAACTAGATATAGGTTTTAAAACAGACCTCTGAAACTCACTTTCCAAAAGATTGAGGAAATTTTGATGGGGATAGATAACAACTATGCCTATCTATTTTAAATACAATTATTCAAGATGCAAAAGAGATTCTGCTTTTACAGCTATGTAAAATATAGCAGTTTCAGACAGTATTAAACCTGCAGTCAATTTGAATTGTAGTATCATCTCTGATGTATATATTGACAGCTGCAGAGTACTTACAGAAATACAACATACAAAAACTCTTGAATTACTTGATGTGCAGAATAATTAAAATGACTGACCTGATATACAATCCAAAATCAAGATATATCAGCTTTTCTTAACTGGTTCCATCCATCTTAAATGCATATGTTTTAATATCAGATACTTCATAAACCTAATTTTAGAACTAGGCTCAATTTAAATGACTATAGAGGCTCTTAAAGAAATATGTATTTTTTAGAAAGTTGTGATTGTGTTGAACTCAGAAGTAAGGCCAGAGTTCCACCTAAGAAAAAAAATACATACAATAGAAAGAGAAAGAAAGGAAGAAAGGGGTGGTATTTAATAAAAGATATAGATACAATTCCTATACAATAATATTGTTTTTTCCTTTCTTATAAAATCTGCTGAGTTGAACCATGGAAATATATAGTTAAGAATATAATTTTTCTGCCAGTACTCAAACATATTAGACTTTGGTGATCTTGTTATTAGTTTGTTTCAGCCAAGTGGAAACAAGAAAATTTAGAAACAAAATGCAAAACTTTCACAACAGGATAGGAGATCTGCTCAACTCAGTCCTTGTTTCCTAGAGGGCAATATGTATAGCTAAAATAGAGAGGAATGGCTAAGGATGCAGTCATTCTCAGATATGGTAACATCTCTCTAGGTTTATTGATGTTATTTATTGAAAAATTAACAAACTGAATGAAAATACAATAATGTTAATTTCATGAAGTAAAGCAATTTCATTTAGCCACTGGAGCAAAGAGTGAAAGAATTACCCCATGTAATAGGAATACCTGTAGATATATCATATAGCTTGTAAATTACAAAATTATTTTTTTTTACTCTAAATCAGACAAAATAGAACTTTTGTTTCTGATATTTGCTATAGTATACAGATACATCTGGGGAGCAGGAAGCAAAATCTGTCTCATATTTTTTCATGAAAAAGGATAAACCAATACATTCTACACTGGTTTTCAGAGTACCTTATAATTCTCATCATCTCTCCTTAATTAGTACTGTTTTTCAGCCAGTTCCACTGTTTATTGTGATGGCAAACAGCCAATTGTAATTGAACAGCCCTAAATTTTATTAATAACGTAGTCATCACTTTATTCACATGTCCCCAGGTTTCTCCATAGGCATATGCTCCCTTTCCCCTACTCATGACTAGCTTATCTCTTCAGACAAAATGAACAAAACATCAATAGTAAATTAATTAGGTTATTTACTTTTACTATTATTTACGTGAGATGTGAAAAGATTCCAAATTTCATTAAGGAGAATAAGCAATTACAGGATATTCCGCTTGGATACCTTTAACAGACTTAAAGAAATCCACAAAGAACTATTATTTTGATAACTCTAATGATTTCAAGTCTACTGAAACAAACGCATATTCGTTATTTTCTAACCAATATATTTATTCCATGATGAACAATCTAATACAAAAATCTGATTATAGAAAACTTTCTTTTTGCTGTCAATCATGCAGCCCTTGAAATAGCGCAGTGATGAAATGAACTCCTTCCACTGATACTAAAATCTGGCTTTATGCTTCTTTGATCCTAATTCAAAATGCGATGTTTATATTTATATTACTACTGTAGAAGGGCTGAAGCCATCATAGGTGAATATTGTAGAAGAATATTCACCAAAAAAGTGTGTTCTACAAAAATAAGGAAAAAAAACCCAAACCACAATCAAAATTTCTTTGGTGATGTTAGGAGCCTTTTTACTGTATTCTCTAGAACCAGCTGTTTCTACTGAAAATGCCATGGGAAGCAAAGTTGTATGTATTCACTGAAGTAGGCTCCTGCATAAAAATTGTTTGATATGTAGCTCACATCACAACTTTAGAACACTTTTAAGTCCATTTCTAATAAATGTTTATGTGTGACTGCAAGTTTTCTTCATAAATGCACATCTCAGCTAACCACATCTCGGAATCTCTGTTGGTCAGAGTGACCCCGAGATACATACAAGTCTCTTTTCCCAGCCTGGCAGTTGAAGAAAGAATCAGGATTCCTTGGTTGTGGTTTTCAAGGTTATTACTTCTTATCTACAACATTCTTTCCCTGGCCTGCAGAGGTTCAGAGGCACACTGACCACCCTCAGAGATGGTGTTATCTTTTATACTAAAAACTATGTGTACATTATTTATAATAATTTCCCAATACCTATCACCTATGTTAGACAATGAGTTCCTACCTTAAACCAATCCAAAAGTGCCAGCATCACCCAGAAGATAGAGACTAGGAAGAAGGAGAAAGAAGGACAAAACATGGCCAAATTCTTCCATCTTGGGACCCCAAACCCGCATTCTAAGAACCCCAAAAATCTGCTTTTCACCCTGTGACAAACTAGCTATTATTCTACTTAAAATCTCTTGACTTGTAGTTGTTCATATAAAGGTGATAATTTGCTCTGTGGGTCAAAATCAAAGTCACAGGTGTCTTGGGCTCTGTGCCAAGGTCTCTGACCCCCCTGGCAGCGGCCCGGGCCATCCAGGACAGCCAGAGAGATGTCCTGGGTTCTGACAACCACATATGGAAAGTTACACAAATGCTTAGGAGATTTTCTGCATCAGGTACAAGACATTTGTGCTACACAAGGTTAAGACAGAGTTGTGGTAGGCTCCTCCTCCCCAGCTAGGAGGATCCTGTAGTACATGCCATTAAGTAACACTTGAACCCACAGAATATCTATTCCATCAATGTTGAGATAAATTTTACTGCTGTTTCTTTGCAAATATTGAAAAATAAGAGAGTCCATGCTCTTATACAATTAACAATTCATTACAGACAGTTTAGAGATTATGAGAAAAGTCACACAAAGCCAAGTGTATAAATCACCCCATTCTGATAGTGGGATGATTGATGTTTAATGCGGAGTCTAAAAGAAAAAGTGCACAGAATACGACATGGTGTTAGTAGAAGGCACATTTTACCATGGCATCCTGAAAGAACAATAATTAGCAATAATCACATACCATATACTTAGTAAAAATATTTCAAATAAACAAAATGGTGCTTGAAACATTCTTCTAAATGCAACAAAAATAAAAACTTTTAAATGACGACGAAGATAGCTCAACATTGTATTTGTAAGTTTATTTGTGTTCTTGTCTTTCCAGTACTGACCTGATGTACAGAGCAATAATAGGAACCAAAAGAATGTTGGCAACACTGAGAACAGTTTCAGTTCCACAGTGCATGCACAGTGCAAATTGAACAATGCAGATTAATATAAACCAGTTTTAGTATATACAAATGATGAGTATATGCCAAATGATGCAATAATTTGTTTTACTTACTGGAAAGAAAAGAAATAATGAAAAAATGCTGCTTTCATTATGTCTTTTGACTGCGACTAATGCATTATTTCCTTTCATGTAATTCAATAATGTTTTTTCTTTTAATTTAGGAAGCTAAAGTACGCCCACAGACTGTATATGAGTAAAAAGCCACATGTCTGGTGTGAGAATAGATACAAAATAGTGTCTTCTCATGTGTATCTGACTTGCTTGTTTGAATATGACTTTTCCATACTGGAGGATTCAGTTATCAGTTGAAACTGGAGTCTATTATTTTATTTGACATAGGAAGTGGGAAATGAAGGCTGACTCTACACAAGACCTAGTATCCCTCTTTCCTCAGCTCTATCCTCAGAGAATATACCCTCAAGGGAGAATATCTCACAGTCACTGTCATTCAGTCCAGAGTTGAATGAAAGCTTAAAAAAGGCTTTGGGGAAACCCATTTGCAGTAAAAGAACCTCCAGGTTAAGCTGCACTTACTATCTCTGGTCACTTTTTGAACCTCCGGAGATCTTCCCAGGGGCGCAGCTCTGGGCAGTATGGATCCCTTCTAAAGAGACTGTGAAGTGTCAGATATCACCAGGTACAGGCTTTGTGTCTGTCCTGCACTGAACAAAGGCATATCTTGTGTGGTTTACTCAGGACCAGAAGCACTGTCAAGCTGCACCACCGCTGGAGTTGTTAGAAATGCAGTGCACAACAGCCCAGCCCCAGGACACTGCCAGGACAGCAGCATCCAGCAGCAGGGGATGAGCAGGGGCAGTGCTGGGTTACTCCCTCCTAAACTGTGCCAGAGGCCAGGTCAACAATGCAGCACTGTGGGCTGTCTCATGCTGGCACTCAAACCTGAGCCCCATCTCTTTTGTTAGTTTATTACTGCAGACAACGGCGTAGTGTTTAACAGCCCACAAGTAGATTTATCTTCCTGGTATTTCTCTGAATGCACTTTGAACAAATATAAATGTGTTAACTTCCAGGATTGATAGGAGTTTTACAGCCAATTTCAGTGAGAAAAAAGCCAAACTGATGCCAATTGTCTTCAAATCCCACCATTCATCTTCTTGAAGAGTTAAGGAACTCAAAGTCTGTACTTAAGATGTTTAGAAAGCCTTTTAATATGCATGTGAAAGGAAGAAACAATACCTGGTAATGCAGAATCAGCCAATAACTCAATACTCATACATATAATAGGCTGAATATTAAAAAAAGCTCAACTGTTGATATGAAAAGGCTATATAAACATGTATAGATTTTTGTATATCTATGATAGATTTTTACTAGTTATAGAAGACATCGCTATGTCAATTTGTCACATGCCATCAGCAGATTGATGTCTTGTGGGAAAATGTTGCAATTCTTACAGCACTTGATATTTTACAGATAATTATATAAACATTTAGCAGATTGGCATGGATTTTAAAGCATTTTGCTAAATCATTGACCGTATTTTACACTAAATTAATATTATATAAAATGTAAATGATGCCAGCTGCAATCTGAAATCTGTTCAATAATTACACAAATATTATCTATTAATTATTTAAGCAAAGCATGCAAAATGCCATTTCATGAATTAGTACCATGGATTTAATTGTTTTTATGTTTGACCCCTTCAACAACATGACTTAGTAAAAGTGTTAGTGTTTAAAAATGGGAGAGTACCTTTGTTGTGACAGCTGCCACATTAGTGTAATGGTAAAAGAATGAACCTCAATATGTGCTCAAATATATGAACAGTCCCAGCAAAATAAATAGTATAAATAGCATATCTTTGTGCTGAAGTTAATTTGATGATAGTGTTTTGCTTGATCTCAGCCTACAGATTAACAATTTAAATTGTTTGCATCACAGAACTCAAAGGTCCAGTGTCTTGACACTAGCTGAAGAAGGTGTGCTTGAAGAAAACTCTTTCACATAGTTATATATATCCAAAATAGTCTCCTAACTTCTACCAGTCCATAGACAGGAGAATTTCTCAACAAGAGATGGTGTCTTTTCAGCAAATTATTACAGATTTGTAACTTTCTTGACTTAGCTGGTAATTTGTGGAACTTGCACAAACTTTTACCTTTGTCTCATAGAAGAAAAGAAGGAGAATGATGAGCCCTTTACAGTCTTAAAAACACCATAATCTTAAAGGTATTAATCAATCTATAAAAATGGTGGGGGTTATGTTTTATTAAAAACATTATATCAAAAGATAGTAAGAACTAAATTATAGAGCAAGAAATACCACTATATGAACTTCTGCTGTCATTATTTAGCAGTACTCCTTTTTACCTGTCCCTCTGGTTTCCCTACTCTACTTAGCTCAATAACGCACTTGTTGCATAACTGATTCAGTCAAATCAACTCCAAATTTATTTCAGAAATGTTCTTAGTACCCTTTCCTATCTTTCTTCTGAGCAATCAAAAGTAACTAACTCTGTGACTCCTGGTTATGTTGATGATAAATTGTAAACTTCACCTAGTATAAGATGGAGATTTAAACCATATATTAGACTAACCAGTAGTTTTCTAGCTAAGAGCTTACTAATACTGAAGAGTGCTGGGTATCATGCAACACAGTTTTAAGAAACTTGGAAAATAAGGAGGTTTCATAGAAATGTTTTTAAAATTGACAGCTTCAGGAGAAAATAGGCAATAAATTTTGTGTGTGAGTCAAAACTCTGCACTAGGTTATTGGAAAATAATCCTGGATTTAGTGGTTCAGAAATATGGGGTGAGACTCAGCTTATATTTTTATTCTTCATGATTCTATCCAGAAAACCATGGTGTGAGTTGGTTGGCAAAACAAATTGGGGGATTTATACATATATATTAATAGATTATTGTCCTTTTTTAAAAAAAAGCCCGTCTTTATAGCAAGCTCTTATCCATCCAAATTGTAAAAATTCACATCTGGAAAATGTTGAATTTGATGGTTCTGAGCAGTTCACTATATATGATCTAATTTAATATATTGTCCTGTAAATCAACGTATGTGTTTTGGTAAGCAAATTATAGCCCTAAAATTCTGCTTTAGAGCAGTGCATTTCCTTCAATTATTGCAGTGGAAACTCACTTGCCAAGTTATTATGAAGTTAACCAGAGCTGAACTTGAAGTATTCCCCCATGCCTCATGTCAGGGCAGGACACACACTGAGGTTACTCTGTGGAAGTGAGCCTAAAACAATTGAGAGACCCAAAGAATTGCCCCCCAAAGAATTATTACTTTTCTTATTAGCACACAAAGCTAAAGGTATCCTCAGTTTTCCCTTGATTTGGAAGAAAGTCCAGGAAAACTTTAGGTCCCTTGGTACTTCGCACCAACACATTTCATACTCACAGATTCCTGTTGCTTTATACGGGATTTGTTCTAGGGTTTCATTTAGGGTGTATTGCTTTGTCTATGCCCCTGTCTCTTTTTGTCCCAGTTCACTGACATGCCGGGATTTGTCATTGGTTAGATGAAGGAACGTGGCTGACACCGTTTCTTCAAGCAGGTCCACACATTTCCTAGTCTCTGACCTTGCTCATTAATTTCTTCCATTGTGCAATATATCAAATTCTGTCCATTCCTTGTTATAATAGAGACTATATGCATTTTCATAAAACCTTCAGCCAGTATCTCAGTGAAATATAAAGCAGTGGGAAGACATGGATGATGCATGTATATATTACAGTGATACAACCCAAAGATACATTGACAATGTGGTGCTATTTTCACATTAGCCATTTTCTCAGAACATTGGCTGAGCAATGGTTATAGCAGAAGCAGAATGTGCTCAGAGAGGGATAACAAAGAGGGGAGAAGCACAAAGAAATTCCTTCATACTGCAGACATGAACAGATCAGGTTTGTTCTGTATAGACAGAGGCACCATCCTCCATCCATTCCTAGGAAGTAATGCCATAAGGCTGAATTAAAAACCATAAATTTACTGAGGTGATTACAGGAGAGAGATTGGTTTTTTTTGTTTGTTTTATTTAGGGTATGCTTAATTCCCATTTATAAGGATTTTTCCACAGGAAAAACCTGAAGTTTTTCCCACGATCCTATAACCCAGGAAAGTTAAAAATAAGTAAGTATCATAAGTGTAATTTTAAAATCATAAAGGACAGGAGCACTAGAATAGTAAATGTATCTTTGCAAGAAGAGAAAAGGAAACATAGCCAAATGAGATTCCACTTAACCTTTTTTGCAATGCATGAAACAGGCCTAAAAGCAAAAGGCTATTCAAAAAGCACAAATAAAATTCCTTTCTCAAAAAATATCTTTAACTCACAGGACTCATGGCCATTTCAACTCATGGTATGCAAAGGGGTTGATTAGATTCACAAAATAGTCACAGAGAATAAGAGCATCTAAGGCTACAATGTTTTTTAAATAAATGAGGGTGTATTCAGTTACTAAAATAGGCAGCTGGTTATCTGTGTTTCAGGGCAGCATCTCAATATTAAGACTCAGAATGCAATTTGGCCTACAGGCAAGCATATACATGGTAAATGCTGAAAAAGAAATCTTATTTTATTATTTAGGTGTATGGCTTCAGCACACTGACGTACTGTACGTACATTTATTCTTTCTGTATGGTATGAGAGGAGCAGATGCCCTAAGTAGAATGATCACTAATGGCAAATAGGAGTAGATTTGGATCATGAACTGTTGATAAAGTCCTGAGTAAGCAATTCCAGACCCATACAATATGGAGGTATCATTGGCTTCAAACAGAGGATAACCATGTTGTTCAATCAGGCTAATTAGCTGCACAGAAAAATGTCCAGGCTAATTAACTTTGGCAGAGTACTGTTAGAATAAGACTACTCTGCTCTGGGAGCTTAGTTACTGTGTCTGTGCTAAGCAGTCACAAGGTCTGCTTAATATTTATGATTCATTAGCTTTTTATACTATCTGGTTGCCAGGAGCTTGTATTTTCAGGCAATTAGTTTCACTGCTCTAAGTGTGTGTACTATGGTGTGCAGTGTCCAGAGGCTCCATTTGCAAATGACAGCCTCATCTCGACATCAGGACCTTCAAAGCATGGTCTGACCAAGCGAACCAATTCTGAAAGATCCATGAATGACAATGCCTAAAATCACTTTGCTATCTACTTAGAGGTACACCAACCTAAAAATTTGTAAAGGAGTCTGAATCTTTATCCTCAATCTTTTGGGGAGCCAGTATAATTTAAAAAAGCTTTAAATGCCCTGCCGGGATTTCAGACCTTTCCACTTGGAAGTTGAACTTCTTTCCAACTTTCAGCACTCCTTCATTCTTGGAATATATGCTGTAGTTATGGGCCACAAGTAATCCTTCAGAACAACTATTACACTATGCAACATAGCACAATTTGATATGAGTATTCTTTTTCTTTCTCTAGATGTTATGTGGTGTAAATATTGGGTAGTTTTGTCACTGTCAGACGGGCAGTTTCCCCTCTAGAAGATCTCTTTTTGCTCTCAGAAATTCATTCCTTGAATTACTTTCTTCTTGTGGGGTGAACCCTAGTGAAACTGAAATGTCAAATGCTAGCAAGGAGAGATATTTTATCAGGCACTTACATCACAGTGACTGAGTAAACCTGAGTCAAGTATATTTTTCTTTTTTCTTGCAGATTGTTGGCAACTTGCTATTAAGAAAGGCTAAAGATGAATCATAATTGTTGAACAGACCTTACAACTACCCACAAACAATGAAGACAGCAACAGACTGGTAGGCAAGAGCTGGAAAAGACCTATATGGCATGCAGGTCAGCCTTCTGTTAGTGCACAGCTGGTCTCTATATTTTATGGGCTAGAGAGGTAAAATTTCAAGGGGAAATAATGATTTGCCTTGCATTTGTGAAAACAACAGAAGTACTACATTTATTTGTTAGATCTCTGACTAGGCTAACTGTAAGCTTCAGTGCACTGATCTGCTTTTATTTAAGGCGCGTTCTACCAAGGCTACCACCAATGCTCCATAGAGCTCCACAGAGCTCCGTAGAAATGTTAAGACAAAGGAGGTTATTGCTGGAAAGTGAGAAAATAAATTATTGAAATAATTATTGTTTTCAAGGAAATAAAAGATGCGTGCAGCACTCTGTCTCTGTTCCCTTCATCTGTGTTCCCATGATAAGGTGCATAGTGTAGGCATATGAAGACCACTATTATGAGGTCTCATAGCCATGTTTATTGCTCAGAATTGCCAAAGATTCCAGATGTCTTTATTCTCTTGATTATAAGCAGGAGCAGCTAAGCCTTGGAGGTTCTTGGCTATTGGAATCCACAATACAAACCCAGGAAACAGACCTCACGTCAAGGATGATCAAAGTATTTCTTAGTGATCTCTGTGACACCAGGAGGTGGTGGGCTGGTAACTCGAAAAAATCTTCTTGCTTTTAAAATTTTCTGAATTACAAATCAAATCCTGCTATTTTAATGACATTTTAATTCAATAATCTCCAAGACAATGTACTGGGACATGGAGAACATGGATTAGAGCAAGAGAATGAGAATTATTTTCTTGGAAATCAGGAATTCATAACAAAGCTTAGGCAACCTCAACAGGATGACTTTGCATCTTTTCATGGCAAGAAAGACTAATAAAACCTTTCTATTTAAATAAAGGGGAAGATGAAGAACAATTTAGTCATCTGATCAAACTGAACTCATCCAGAAGTTAGGGATGAAGCCTAAACTGGTCAGCTTGGTTCATAGGTGGAAACAGAGGGAGGAAAAAATTGAGTATAATGACTTATTGGAAGCTTTCAGGGACCGAAGAGAGAAGCAGAGAATTACTGTACATAGGGATTCATACACTAAGATCACCTGTTCTCTGCTGCTTTCTTTATCTTGTGATGATGCCAAATACACAGACTTTCTGCAGACATCCAAGTTCTTTTCAAAGTGTTGTGTAAGATGTATCAGAATCACTGGTTTTGGAGTTGCCAGAGGAAACAGTCTGTCACTGAACTTTAAATTTCTAATTCAGCATAAATGTAGAGAGAGAAAATATGACTAAGGCTGCGTCTAAAAAGCGTTTTGTGGCATTTCAAAAGTACCTGGTATTGCGGCTTCACTCTTGGGTGAAATACAGTGCTCTTGGAAGAGGTCAAGCTGGATCACATGACTGCTCTTTCTATCCTTAAATGCTGGCTAAAATTTAGGAGGCAGAACAGCTCCATTTTTAGAGCTACTAAAAATATTTTATGGAATGGAATTTTGCTGATTTGGTAGTCTGAGAGGTCAATTTGATGCATTTTTGGAATGATAGATATAAAAATGTTAGGCTGCAATCTTTTAAAATTTTTAGCAGTTGTCATTAATTTTAAGGGTAAACATTTCAACAGGTTGGGCAGGAGATATGCACTTCTGGGTTTGTCTCTTTGACACATACAGAGCAAGAAAGTAAAAATGAAACCAGAACCATTCTAGCACAAAATTAATTCCTTTAGGATCAATATGCAACTCCACTTGAAATGCCTTGCTCTCAATAGAATGCATTTTGCAATGTATTATTTCAATAAATACTGTTGTGGGTCTGAGTATACAGATTTTGGGGATTTGTTCTCTATAGTACAACAACTTGATTTTTGATTCATGTATTGAATATTGATATTGATTCTATGAATTACATTGCACATTTCATACTGAAATAAGAAATGACAATGCTGCCTTATGTCTAGGAGATGGGAAAAATGATCAAGTATTATCTCTTATTTGGTGAAAAAAACTCATATAATGTATGAAAAACACCATAATGACATATCTCAAAGGTGGAAGATGATTAGGAAGGAGAGATATTAAATGTCTTGTCAGAATGATGACATAATATCATTTACTACCATCAACCCAAAAGGTGGTGCGTCAACCACTGCAAGCCACTAATCATTTAAAAATAATAAATGTAGAGAAGAAATAGAGTAACAGAAGAAAAGGATCCCACTCAGTTTTTGGCATAAACATTTATATTGAAAAGTTCTGTGTTCTTGGAGATTCCAGCAAAGAAACTTAAATAAAATTTTGAAAAGTAGACTTTTCCTTTGAGATTGCTTTTATTCGGTCTTGCTGTAAAGTCGGTGAGATCATTTAGAGCACTTCAATGAGACTGACTGCATTTACCACTGGAAGAAAAGGGTAATTAGTGAAATTAGTGATAACATGAAATTTCTTAATCCAGGAGAAAGTGTGTATTGTTATTATAAGTAGTCGTAGTAGTAGTAGTAGTAGTAGTAGTAGCAGTAGTAGTAGTAGTAGTATTAAAAAGTTACCAGGGCAGGACTCTGCAAGGCCTGTGCATGAAAATCCTTCTTCAAACCTGTGCAAAGAAAATTCCATGCCCAGACTGGAATATTTGCCCCCAACATAAGGATGTTGACCTGTTAGAGTGGATCCATAGGAAGGCCACAAAAATGATCAGATGGCTGGAGCACCTTTCCTGTGAAAATAAGCTAAAAGAATTGGGGTTGCTCAGCCTGGAGAAGAGAATGCTGCAAGGAGACCTTAAAGCAGCTTCCAGTATCCAGAAGGGAAAAGAGAGCTGGAGAGTGGCGTTTTATGATGACATGTTGTAACAGGACAAGGAGGGAATGGCTTTAAACTGAAATAGGAAATGTTTAGATTGGGCATTAGGATGACAGTTGTGATTGTTGTTGTTGCTGTTATTGTTGCTGTTAATGTTATTATTATTGTTGTTGTTGTTGTTGTTGCTGCTGCTGCTGTTGCTGTTGTTACCATTACTATTATTATTTACAGTGAGGACTGGAACAGGTTTCCAGACAAGTTTGGATGTCCGAGCCCTGGCAGTGTCCAAGTCCAGGTTGGATGGGTCTGTGAGCAACCTGGTCTAGTGAAAGGTAGCTCTGCCCAGGGCAGGGGGTGGGAACTAGATGATTTTAAGGTCTCTTCCCTTTCAAGCCAATTCATCCTATGATTCCTTGATAATTCATCTGTGTACCTGTTGGAATAAGGTAGAAAGACATGCAGAGCAGCAGACTGTGTCAGGAGTGTGCAGGCACCTATGGCAGTCAGACTTGGGAAACCCCAGTCAAAAATTATTCTCTTGTAAATAGCCCCAGTGAAGGTACAAAAACATCAAAGATATTATGTGTTATTGTATTACAATGGGAAGCCTTCTAACCTCAGAAAACATAAAGTTAGAGATTATATATGTCACATTCTGGTAGATTGACTCCATATTCACTGATATTTGAACACTTTTTCTATACTGTTGGGTATTTATTTACAATGGAAAAAATGTAATATCCTCAGTAAATGGAAAGAAGAAATGTAAACTGGGGATATGCTTGGGCAAGATGTGAGGTGGAAAGGGCTGCTTGTTGAGTATCTTTGATTTAAAGCTGGGTGATTGCAGAATTGCCAAGAATAAGTAAGGCTCAGTGGCTCAAAGCGCAGGGAGAAATCCAGGGGGAAAACAGCTTATGTGTTCCTTGTTGCTCTGGTTATTTGCTAATTTAGTTAAATAGGACTACTTCTCAGCAAGAGAAACCATATTTAAATGGTGTAAATTATGGATGGTAAAATGTAAGATGAAGGGGTTTTTTATTGTCAAGCCAAATGTTTGAAATAGGCTAGTTTCAAGTACTAGTTGACATACAATTTTACAGAAAAGGGTGAATCTATAATAAGATACATGCTTTTTGCTTAAACTCCAGAATATTTTATTCTAAGGCTCATGAGAACTGGAAGTGCTTGATTTGGTAAATGGCATAGTATAACATTTTCACAAAAGAATTTTTGATTGTGTGTATCATCTTATGCTCAAATTGTCATCGATTTTAGAGGGAATCAAAACAGCTTAAGTAAAATATTCATTGTCTCTAACCATTGTAAAAAACATTCAGCCAAATCAACAAGCCAAATAAAAAAATACAAAATACTATAATCTTGTGATTTTCTAGGTCCTATTTTACTTTGGTCTAAATAGAAAAATTTGCTCTACCAGAAGGTCCTTAGCTTCTCCCAGCAGAAATGAATATTCAGACTTTCTGAAACCTTTCAAAGATACATTCCAACTGCAAAGCAAAATATGCATCCTGGCCCTACTTCTAGGCATTCTTGTGCTGCAGTCACTGATCATAACAGCTTTACTACATGAAAATATAGAGAATCATGTCCATACATCCTAAAAATCATAAGTTTCATCCCTATTCTGTACTGGTTGTTGGCAGAAAGGTGACATTGTGCAACAAACACTTTTCTTGCAGAAGTTTAGAGTTTTTTAAGTACCCAGAGGTCCATACTGAAGAGTTATTGACATTACTTTTGTTTGGCTGGATTTTTTTTGGCATTTATTTCTCTATTAATACCTGTTTTCTTTAAAGTAAAGTGGTCCCTTTTGTTCTGGTCAGCAATTCCTTAGAGATTCTAATTAAATCTTGTCCATTACAGCCCATTAGATGCATTTGATGGTGTTAAAAAGCAATTTGGTTCCCTTCCCTAGTCTATGCCAGGATGCTTACCCAATTACTTCCACAGAGCTTTAAAGATGAAATTTTCAAACGCATTAGCATTGGCAAAATGCTGTTTTCAGTAAGTCAGTTGTCATCCCATTGACTTAAAATCTACAAAAAACAAAATAGCTAATGTCTTTGTATCTTTAAACACCCAAAGCTGTCTAAATTATGGGAGAGCACTGTAACACATTACAGCAATACCACTAAGCTAATTAGTTGCTGCTTTCAGTGGCTTCTTATGTCAATATAATTCAATTGCTTGGGAGCCTCTTTGCCGTTCTGATTTTGGGGAGTAATGGAGACATTTTTATTTTAACTGACACTAGCAATGAGATTTCAGAGCTAGCTTTATGAACCTCATTTCTTCTTTTTTTTCCTCTGGAAACACTAGTTTTAGAGACAGAAAAACAAATATTGGAAATTATGAGCCTGTCTATCAGGGTGGGAAGGAAAGTAGAAGCAGTCACAGAACATTGAAACCATTCTACATTTAATAATTTACAAAACATGAAAGAAAAAGTAAACAGCCAAAACTGGAGTGATCTCATTGCAAAATATAGAAAGCTGCATCCCATATGCTTGTCTGAGTGTCAGGGGTATTGTTCTTCTGAATGTCCTTCAGTGTGCTCCTCATTTTTATTTTGCTTTCAGGTTAAATACCATTGTGAGATATTTCTTCTCACACAGTTTTAAGCTTCAATATGTGAAAATTAAAGTTCCTTTAATGGTGGAATTAAGACACACAAAAGCTTATTTTTATATTATGAATAATTGTATCATTAGCATTTTCAAACATAACAACCACATTCCTGATAACTATTGTTAGAGACCGGAGCTAGGTATTGTTCAGGCAGGATCCAATATTTAAGATAAGCTGACTCTCATGGTTCTAAAAGGTTCCTAAGAAAGGTTTTAGAAGTGAGAGCAGATTAGTTTTATGGCTCCTGGGAAGAAACTCAGAGCCCTCACTCAGCCCCTTATTGCTGTTAAGCTTTCTAGACAGCCACTTTTTTGTGGATTTAATAAATACTGACAAATCAACTAATTTTTTTGTGTCCAAGTGGCAAAGAATAAGCTCTCTAAAGTGATGAAAAGTAGTAATCACATATATTTAAGTAAGGGAAGAGAGACATATTTCCCTGTTTTGTCTCCACTGGTGATAATCTCATTCATTGCAACAACTCATATCCAAACCTCGGAGTCCCCATTTACCACTCTTTGTAGGCTGGTGAATCAGTGCATCACTGAAAAGTGTGCCATGCAGATATGTTAAACAGTGAAATGCAGCAACAGACAACCCAACATGGGCTAAGGTAGCACCTCAACCTTTGTGGGGTGTCCCACGGCAGTGCGGGAGAATCCTGGCACATCCCTCAAGTGCGTACTGCTCCCTCCCTGAGCCCCAGGGAAACAGCAGAGCACTGAGGTGGGAGAGAGCTTAATGCCATGTAACCTGTGGTTATATGTGATTTACAAAGCTGGAAGAACAATCTTGTTAAGAGTGAAACAAGGAAATAAAGACAAAATAGCTACTCAATAATAGGTATGAGGTGCTAGGCAGTGTGCCAATTCCTTTCCATCTGTATTCGGCATCTGTTGACTTTTGCACTTTTTTTTGTGTGTTTTCAGCACTTTTCATTGATCACAGATTTAGATGTTGTGATTTCTACCAAGTATGATACCAGAAAATTATGCAAATATCTGCCGCCAAATGCACACCTCTTCAAAATCCCACAGCCTTTAAACTCCAAAGCTTACAGGCAGAAAAGAAAATGAAATATTTCTTAGGTTCACAAAAGGTGCATTTGGAGTGCAATATGATGACATTTAGATTAAAACATTTAGATTGGTTGATACTGGGATTAGAAATTTCCAAACCAAATACTTTTACCTTTCTACATTTTGTAGAAATACGACTGGGGGTAAAATTAGAGGAATCTGCGAAGTTGTATTCACATCCTATCAGAAGTTATAACAATATGGAAATTATAGGGTAAAATACAGATGCAACTCCTTGAATGGAATGTGGTTGGCATGCTTAGAACCTACTCCATGATGATTCCCCAGACACACAATATGCAACCACAAGCAGCAGCTAAGGAGGATGGAATGGAGGGTGGAGCAGAGTAGAAGCACCATAGCCAGGCTCTGCTGGAATCCATGCAGGGGATGGAACTGGATGGCACTTTGCAGCTGATAAACTGCATAGCATCTGTCAACCAGGGGAGACAGGAAATGTCTTGCTGCTGAACCAACAAATACGACAAAATAACTCTCCTGAGATAATCTTACTTCATTACTGTTAACCACCTCCAAGGTACGATCACCCCTCACTGAGGAATTGTCTATATTTTATTTACTGTATCTTTGAGAGTAAAGTGAGAGAATTTTACATCAATCAGCAACAAAGGTATATATGACTAGAGTCACTCAAGCTCCAGCTAAAGAATTAATATAAAACAAGTTGAAAATAAGAGAAAATTAGGGAAGACTCTGTTGTAACTACTGGGATGAGCCAATAGACTGAACCTCTTTTATCTCCCACAGGGACACCTGTTAGGTAAGAATCACACTCTGTGCACAATAAATATGTTTGCTGGGGATTAGAACTTGTCTGTGTATTGTTTCAATGTGTTTTTGCAGTCAGATACCATCACCAACAATTCTCAAACCTTAACCTTTGACAATTTTATATTTATAAAGAGTGTTATTCTGTAGACTGTTACTGACTTGCATTTGTTAGTGCAAGTCCTTCACAGGTGCTAGCAGTTGCCAGCAGTGGATAACTCAAATAAAGTGGAAGAACCACTAAGAGGTCATAAGTGGGAAGACCTGCTGAGGGGTCTTTGGCTGTTGCTGTGTATCCCTAAATAAATCAGTTGAACCACCCTCCAATCCAGCAGGCCTGTTCAGTGCAATGTCCCCATAGCAGGACACTGACAGACTTGGTCAGGCACAAGGGTCTTGGCTTACGTGGGGCATGGACAGACAAATCAAATACTATGGCTTAAAGAAATCTCCCCTTTTCACATGACATGTATTTCAGATTTTCCAAGGTTGATCAAGAACTTATTTCTTTTTTTTTTTCCAGCCTGGATAGAAGATAAATTGGTTTTTGGCAATAGAAAAATTAAATAAGATGGGAAACATTTCTACATCAGTAAAACTAGACAGGACAAAACCAAATTGATGTGGTACCTAGATTGCAGTGAACATCATAGTTCTTAGATGATAAACCAAAGGAAAAGCTTAAGGGAAGACAGTAAAAGACTATTCTGGTGAATATACTGTTGAAGGAGATTAAGTCAGTTTTCTTGTGTTTTTTTTTTTTCTTTAAGTAATTATATAAATACAGTAAAAGACAATGCAGAAGAAGTAGGCTGTTAGGTCATTAGAGTATGGACACAAGAATCTGGTCCACTTAACAAGCAAGCTCAACAGGGAAAATCCAGCAAGTTTTTTCCTCAGGTTTTATTTCTTCCTTCTTAAGCTTTTAATATTTTGTTGCTATTGTTTCCTGTCTATAAGGCTGAGCCAGGACCTCAGTGAGATTTTAAGTCCCTGTAGATTTTCCTGCTGGCTCCTAAACTGCGTATAAATACAATATTCCCAGGCTTATCCAGCTCTGCTTTAAAAACCATTTGTAATCCACACAAGAGCAGTAAAGAAGAAACGTATACCGTATTATTACTGGGATAATTGCTGCCTGGCTAATCTCAAATTTCATTGCTTCTGGGCTTCTTTTCTTATTAGCTGTGAATGTTTATAATTTCAAGTGATTGTATAAGTCCTTCTTGCCTCATCTAGCCCTCTGCAGAAAGAACAGCTGTCCTTGACTTTAAAGCATGATATATCCTGCTTCATTTACAAGGCATCCAAATCCATTCTAAACAGTCTTTCTGTTTCTTGGTGAGGTGCCAGTGATTCTGAACATTCAGATCCTGCCAGCTATTACTATTGTCAATAGCCAACTTTCAGGAGGAAACACATGCTGTAAAGCTTTGAAGTAGTTGATCAGCTATGCTCAAGTGACCACTGCTGCCTCTATGGATGGAGCTTGGATTCACTGTACACACTTCTCATTTCAGTACAAAGTCAGAGATCTAAGAAATGTCTCTGTTAATCTCCAAAAGATGAAAACAAGGTCTATTTTCTGTTGCTTACATATGTGACTGACATCCTCTAGTACACCATCAGCTCCTGTTTCCTCTTTCCAGAGAAGAGCAGACACTGTGCTGCTTATTTCTCCCCAGTGTAATGCACCCATTTTGGTAAACCTACATTCAGTAGTATCTGTAATCCAGGAATCCTTTCTGTCAGGTGATTCCCCTGATCATCAGTCTGAAAACTTCTCTGTTTCTTAATTTCTAGGTCAATTTATATTTAATTATTTTTAAATTGCCAAAGTTCCAGATGGAGGGATGCCTATTACAAACCACCCTTCCCTTCCCTTCCCTTCCCTTCCCTTCCCTTCCCTTCCCTTCCCTTCCCTTCCCTTCCCTTCCCTTCCCTTCCCTTCCCTTCCCTTCCCTTCCCTTCCCTTCCCTTCCCTCTGTATTGAAACCACCCTTCCCTTCCCTTCCCTTCCCTTCCCTTCCCTTCCCTTCCCTTCCCTTCCCTTCCCTTCCCTTCCCTCTGTATTGCAAAATGCTGGACTAATTATCATGACAAAGTTCTCGTCTTCTTAATTGCATCTCAATGTTCACTATTGCTCTAATTACTCAATACTGGGGATTCCAGATATATTTCAGGATGTGTGATAAATATTTACAAATTTTCGTATGTCAGGCAGTTCTTCCAGAGAACAGAAAACTGTATTTTCTACTGGAAACAGCTTGGAGAAGGATTGTCTTTAAACTCACAAAATTTAAGTATTCAGGTGCTTTGCTGGTTTGAAAACAAACAGTAACAAGCAAAGGAAATGCTGTCCTGAGGGGCGGTGTGCCTGTGAATACTCAGACACTGAAAATTCAGGCTTCTAATCTTTCTCCTTTTTCTTTTTTTTTTTTTCTCTTGTACACAAAAGTTCTAAAATTTAAAGGCACTAGGATTGTTCTCCCAATTTTCTTTCACATATTTTTACCTATTTTAGCTCCTAGGAGATAAAGGCTTGTTATTTTTGCATCTCTTTTACTCCCATCTTGTCAATGCTATCCTCCTCTAGTGGAAGTATTTATTCAGAATCCTTTGACAGGATGTTCTAAAGATGTGGATGTCAGGGAAAGCTGAAGCATCACCATAGCATTATGCAAAAATGTCTATTGTAATATAAATCCCTATGCCACAGCAATTTTAGCCTCTCATTTAGTCACTTATACAAGATGTGCTATAATCATGGTGAAGTCATAACTTATTGTTGCACTGATAGATTCCATACAATCAGTGCATTGTAAAATATGATGAAAATCAAGTTTTATTCTGGCAATTCAGCATTACATGACAATAGAGAAACTTCTCCCTTAAATCCTCAGTCCTTTCTTTTTCTGCTGGCTGAATCTGCTTTTCCCAGAGGTTTTGAGATGCAGCCGAGTAACAACCACTGTCCTCCTCAGGAACTGTTCTCCGTCTGACTAACAGAGCATCAGCTGGCACCCTGACCCTTGCTGAAGAATTCCCCCGATGGATCTAAAAGAATGAGTCCCAAAAACTCCAACCCATCATAAAACAGTATTAATTTTTCTCTTCTGAAAAGGGAAGGCCACAGATGCCAAGCTTCTCTGAGAAGCTGCACCTCCTTCTTTGGCACATTCCCTATGCTTCTGTTCTGGCATCAGAGCAGCCACTGCTGGCTCACTCCCAGCTGCCTTTGCCTGTTGGTCCTGCTTAGCCTTCCACCTGAGGCTTCCCATCTCTCTTCCTAAGGCTGAATACAAGACCAAGACATCTTATGTCACCTCTCACCCTGACACAAGCCTTTTGTGCCAATAAAAAAATGATGCATTTTCATAACATTCCTGGCCTCGTTTCAGGGAAAGAATTTGCTTTTTTAGGATCTGTCCTTTGGCTTCAGGAAGACATACAGCAGCCTCTGCTCTGTTCTTATGAAATAGCTTGACTCCAATAAAAGATGCCAGGTAGAATGATTAAAGCAATGTGTGCATTCTTCAGGTCTCCTCCTTAGCTTTCTCAAAGGATTAAGGGACTCTACAGCAGTCCTTCACAGACCTACCCTGCTTTTCCATCAATACTTTGCTGCATTCAGTTTAATTACATATAACATTTTCCACTGTCCAAAATATAAACTTCTTGAGCCAAAATTCATTTCATATAATAAAATCATACTTTGCATAATAAACATGTAGAGAAAAATATCTGAATTTTTTCCTACATCAGAGAAGTGATTTATAGGATGCTTTTTATGACATTATTGCTATAAAGTTAGGATAAAAAGTAGTTCAACATTTAACAGTACTGGTGAAGTTTGAGGTCATTCTGATCTATCATGGAAGCGAGTTCTAAAATCACGGACCCATTTCTGGTTTTCTGCACATAAATTTCACTTTTAAGATTAACAATTGTATTGTTATAGCCATGGGATATCACAACCATACAGCAAGCAAGTGACTTTGTAATTTAGGTCAACCCCACTGAAGGATTTAGAGATTAATTGAGGACAGGCAGAACATTATCTTTGGATGCTTTTTTTTTTCTAAGAGTACAAGCAGAAATGTTGTGACATCAATCATCCAGAAGAATCCCACACAGGGGTATAATTTTTAACTGACTAACAAATCCTTCAAAAGCCATGAACTCTTCTGTCACACTAGTGCTACTAATGATTCAAATTAGTCCTGCACCCAAAATATTACAGACAAAAATGAGAACTAGTATGCTAAGTCAAAACAGGGGAACACACAGTATTTGTATTTGTAGCATCACCAAGACATGCCAGCAGTATATGATTTTGTTTTAAAAGTCCTGTGGTTCATTGAGGTGGGTTGACCTTGGCTGGGCACCAGCTGCCCCACAAGCCACTCCATCACTGCCCTTCTCAGCTGGAGAGGGGAGAAGGAAATAAGACAGAGAACAATGCATAGGTCATGATAAGGCAGTTTACTAAATGAAAAGTGAAATGTTGTGGGCACAAAAAAAGGAAGGAAAAAAACTTATTCTCTACTTTCCCATCAACAAGTGATGTCTGGCCACTTCGGGGGGAGCTGCACTTCCACATGTGCAGCAGTTGCTCAAGAAAGCAAACATTGCAAATAATGAATGCTTACCCCTTATACCACCCTTTACTTAACTTTTTTATTTGAGCAGAGAGCATATGGTATGGAAAATCCCTTTGGTCAGTTGAGGCCAGTGGTCCCAGCTGTGTCCCATCCCCACATTTTGCTCACCCTCAACCTACTGTTCAGGGGGTGGGGGAGGAAGAATGTTGGAGAGACATTGCTGATGTTGTGCCATCATTTTCCCGCAGTAGCTAAAACCCTGGTGGGTTATCAACGTCTTTCTAGCTACCAATACCAAACACAGCACAGTGAGGGCTGCTATGGGGAAAATTAACTCCATCTCAGCCAGACCAGATATACTAATTTTGAAATAATCTACACAAGGCATTTTACAGAGAAATTGTGAAGAATATTTGTAGTTGGAAATGAAATCCGATATGTCAGTGTGATTCAGGTCACATTATCAGGGAAACATAGCAACTGTACTCTTTGTTTTCAAGGTGAAGGCAATGTGTTCTAGACCCATTTATGAGGAAAAATACTCATTCAGTCCTAAAACAAACACATCTTTAGAGTAAATGAATTTCCATGTACTCTAGGAAAAGGAAAAAACACACTTTTTCTAAAATCAGAGGAGTAAGCTGAAAAATCTTCAGCTCCATCTGACACCATTTTTTCCAAATATTTGTCATTGATAACTTGATGACACTTGTATATCATTCAAAAAAACATTACATTTCTTCAGGGCTATTTTTTCCTGGAAAAAAATCTTTAATGGTTTGGCCTTTATCATGATCAAATGCAATTACAGAAGGAGACGCCAGATGTCCAAGCATCTTGAGTTATTGTTGGGAAAAAATGGCATTTCTTCGAGTTGAGTGACAGGTTGTAGGAGGTTGAATAACATGGTCAACCATTTAGAGTTTGGTTGGCTGAAAGAGAGAATGACACTGTTGGAGAAAAAAACCTCAAGATCTGTCTTTCCCATCACTTTTAATTAACTCAGAACACTTAATCAAATAGTGTGACATTACAGCATGACTTGAAATTGATAGGAACATAGATGTTTAATGTTTGGCTGAGTTTTTGTCTTTCAGGTCCACAGTTACTTGTTTACAACAGAAATTGACAGTATTTAGCTTTTATTTATAGTCATTTTAAAAACAGCAAGCCTAATTCTGGTGTTCTGTTGCCATGCTTCTGATATGAATAAGGCAGGCCCAGAACAACCTGCTGAGAAATTTTTTTATGTATGTCCCTGAGATACTTCTCTGTGTGGCACAGAATCAATACAAGCAGCCCTAATCTGCTGTTGTGTAGTCCCAGTAGAGGTGATCAGTGAAAACCAGTGAGACTGTCAATGCTCTCTGGGACACCCTGGATTGCCAAGGGTCTAGGCATCTTTGACTCCTCCTCCACTTTACCTAATTTTTGGCACAAACCATACCATAGTCATATACCCTGCAAGGATAACACAATCATGTGTTGCTACTTTCCCAGAATACTCTTCCAGAAAGTTGAGGAACTTTCAAAACCCAGAACAGTTACTTTTTTAGGCTAATCATAAAATCACAGAATGGTTTGGGTTGGAAGGGACTCTAGAGATTCAGTCTCCACCTAATGGGTAGGGATACCTACCCCTAGACCAGGTTGCTCAGAGCCCTATCCTGTCCTTGAACACTTCCATGGGTGCAGCATGCACAACTTCTCTGTTCCAGTGTTCATTGGAACATCACCCCCGTCATAACAAAGAATTTCTTCCTAATATCTAATATAAACCAACTCTCAGTATAAAGAAGAAACTAACCCATTATAGGACCATTACATCACTTTGTAAGAAGTCTCTCTCTAAACTGCCAGTAGTCCTCTTTAGGTACTGGAAGGTGCTATAAGGTCTTTCCAGAGCCTTCTCATCTCCAGGCTGAAAACTATTTCTATTTCAATGATTCATCTGTCATTTGTGAACCCATAAAAGGATTACAATTGGATTTTGGAAATAAAACAGATGTCAGTTTTGTTCTGGAGATACAGCCTTGAGAACAGTTTGCAAATGGCTCTGGGCTACTCTATGGCCTGCACGAAGAGCCACTTAATTCTCCCAAATGTGAAACCATGGCCAGAACAGGAGCACATAAGGAACTTAGATTGTTTATTTTCTGACCTCAACTGCCAATCTCAGAGCAGGCTGAATAGGTTTTTGAACAATATCATCCAGAACACAGAATATATAGAAATTTCATCTGACATAATCCTTATGCTTAATATTGTCAGTAATGGTATCAATAATGAAAAAAAATCAAAGTACTGTAATGTTTTGTTATTTTGAGCAGAGAAAAACTCAGGAGTCCAAATAACACTGAAAATTACCTGGGATTCCATGCCAGTAAAGAAAAATTGTGTTCTTCCCACCTGTACCAGATAGCTATGTGGATGAAAAATTTTCTTGTGCAACTCTCTGTAGAAGGAAACATGGCCAGAGAAGACCACTTTAAAAAAAAATCTTCAGTGTATTAGTGCAAGTGCAGTAACCCATCCTTTTTACTGAAGCTTCATTTACGCAGAAAGTTAGTGTCAGGTTTTGCTTTTACTAGAGGACTAATTCCTTAATGACACAATGCCTCATGCATTCTCATCAGTGAAACAAGAGGAGGATTTTGCTGCTCTTTTCTCCTTCTTTATAAAACACAGAAAGAGTGGAATTCATCCTACCAAATGCATATGTCTGCAATGAAGGTGTATATATCTGAACTCGCTCCTTTTTGTAACTGCTGGAGAAAAATAAACACTGTGTATTAATAATCTCATCTTAAAGTCTAAAACAGATGAGGTACCCCGTAAATGTACTTGTTTTTTTTCTCTTTACTGAGCCTTCCCTGATAAGATGTTTATGGTGTAGAAATCTAAAGTTAGACAAATTAATTCCCACGTAAGATGTCTAAAAGAAGCTAAAAATAATAGAAACTACCTCCAGAACACTTTTTTTTTCAGTCTCATTTTATGTATAAAGTTCCAATGTAAGGAAGCCAGACAAAGCCATGAGTTTTAGGTCAACCCACAGGAAACTTGGGTTTCTTTTCACCAGTCAGTTTCCAAGTTCTGCACTGGATTTTGCAGACTAATTGGTGATATCATGGTACCCTAGTTCTTATTTACTATCAATCACTTTGAATGCCTGACAGCTAAAACACACCGAGATATCAGTTGTCTCATCCCTCTGTTACATTATTGACAAGACCAGGCAGTAAACATTTTTCTCTCGCTCTGCCAATATTACATTCTGTCCTGTACTTTAGTAGTACAAATCCAAACAGGTATCAGTGTGTCTATATTGGACAGTGACAGGATGGTTCCTTCCCTGGGATTCTGCATTACATAATTTGTGGTAATGCTGGACACAATGACAAGCCTGAACGAAGCAAATAATGCCCCGTGACTAAGACACATTTCTCTTATAAAATGCCTTAATTCAGTCTAATTAACATTTTTGTACAGAAAGATTTGCAGCAATTTTCTTACTTTGGAAGAGCCCTCATCACTATATCATCTATTAGTATACAGTTTCTTTAATCATTAATTCTAGTAGATTTCCTGGGCTAACTTGGGAAATGCTAATTTGTTTATCAATCATCAACAACTCTTTCTCTACCAACAGATTTTCAAGCCAAATAATACTCTGAGATGTCTTACATTTTCATCTGTGAAGGAGTAATGCATAGCCTGGTTAATCTTTTCAAGATCAAGGACTTGACTGGAATACAAAGACTAAAATTAATAAAAAATAATTGCTTATATTTTATAAACAAGTTTGAACTCATTGATGCTGATAATATCAGTTTAGTAAGAAAGCCTAATAGCAAATTCCAATGTAGTAGTCAAAACTGTAAGGACTAGTCTGATATGTAGAGTTATAATTGAACTAAGTATTTAATTTTCAGTCAGATGGCTTTCTGTTTTACAAGTATAATCTTTAAGTAAATATTTTTATTTTAGCTTAGCTTCCAAGCTGAGACAAAGAGTGCTTTAGGACTTTACAAATTGTTCCCAAATGTTCTCATGCACCAGACCGAAGTTTCTTTCAATATGTTTTCTAACATTTTTAAAACTTCCTCTATTGAGAATTCAATTCTCTTAGTGTGATTATTTGAAGGACTCCAAATCTAGTTATTACATTCAGTTGCAAAAATACTATGCTCTCACTTCATATACAAGTTTTCCCTAGCAAATATAAGGACTTTTTTGACCACCTGTTAGATCTAAGACCTAAGCTGAATAAAATTCAGTGCTAAATATCTACATTAAAATTCTTGTTCATTTCTGCCCATGTATTTGCACTTATATTTTTATATCTGTTTCAATTGTTGTTGCTAATTTTAATGTGTTTGAAGACAGATATTTTATATGTTGGAGAAAGAGTAAAGTTCAACTTCCCTTGAAACTTTTTTTTTAAACAAAGATTTTCAACTATATTGATGTAAAATATTTTTTAGATTATTTTCATAAAATACTATTTGTTCTGTTGATTTTTTTGTGAATATGATGTACTTTCTTCCTCTTTTTTCTCTTCCTTTGCAGTCTTTTGCTCTTCATTGCCCTTTTATTTTTTTATTGTTGCTTGTTGACACAACAAATTTATCTACATCTATGTGAGAACACAGCTGCTTTGAAAATTTGGCCCAGGTTTGCATACTAGTGTCTTTTGAAATTATATCATAAGGCACAACTGGACCATTGCTAATTAGTTCTACATACAATTACACACACAATTAAATGTCAAAAAATTACATATTTATATATATATTTATTTATTAAATATATCAGCTATGAAATTTTCTTCTTATCAGCTTCTTCCCTTACTTGGCTCAAATCCCAACTTCTTGCTAACAAAGGTTGATTTGTGATCCTCTGGTGCTCACACCCGCTCCACCTGGGCTGTTACCTTGCACACTGTCAGCAAAACACCCACTGCCTTTTGCAAGTGGCCGATTATTTGAGCCTTCGACCATTAACATTTCAGTCTCTCACACAGGTGGAAAGAGAAAGGAGATTATATATAAATAAGGAACGTCTGACAAAATCAGTATCTTTACTTAGCAGAAAGCAAGGGGATATTTTAATTTTCTGGAAAGTTTCCTTTAAAAAAAATCACATGCTATCAAAATTGGATTTAGTGCTACATATTATGAGACTGTATGACATCCTTGGAATAATAAATTAGTTACACATTCTGACTCCTGCCCTCACCTCCTCTCTGCCCCATAGATACTTACCTTTGTCTGACTGTCATTTGGCACGCTGACAAGAGGTATTTACTGAGGGTTCTGCTCATCATGGATTGCTTGCAGATAATATACAATATACCTCTATTTTATTCAGAAGTGAATAGTGAAAATGTTGTGCATAGTAGGCTTATAGAGTCTAAAGAAGATTCTGCTCACATTCTCAATTCTACAGAAAAATACTTCCATTGGTATCACAGTGCTGCTGTTTTTTCTGTAACTTTTAGTGATTCTGCCTTTTAGCCCCTTTATGAGCCATGGCTCTCAAACACTTTTTTATTTCACTAGAATCATTACAGCTCTACTATGCACCAATAGTGCTTTTAACCTCTATGAGTGTACTATTTCTATAATACAAATAAAATTCCAAGTAGAGATCTAAACCACCTATTGGCAATTTAACAATACTGAAGGTGTGCATTTATGAATAGACATTTTACTAACAATCTAGGATTCAATTGTAGCTTGGTCACAAACTCTCAAGATGATAAAGCACAGAATTGCAGCTACTGCCAGAGCAGAATACAAACAAAATTGTCAGTAGTTTGAATTCTTGTTTCTGCTGTTAGCTTCCCTTTTGTTTTAGAAAAGACAAAGCATGGAACTAAACACTTCTCTAGATTACATTCTTGATTCAGTCTTGCATGGTGGCACACTGAAAGCCCAGTTTCACAGAACCACAGAATGAGTAAGTTTGGAAGGAACCACAGCGGATCATCTGGTCCAGCCTCCCTGCTCAAGCAGGGTCACACCAGAGCCCATTGCACAGTTCTTGAGCATCTCCAGCAAGGGAGACTCCATAACCTCTCTGGAAATCTGTTCCAGTACGTGGCTACCTGCAGAGTAAAATTCTTCCTGATTCAGATCAGGTGGGAATTCCTGTGAACCAGTTTCTACAGTTTTTCTTTTGTTCTACTGTTCTATTCTATTGAGAATAACCTGGCTCCATTCTCTTGACACTCTCCAGACACTCTTCCTTTGATAGACATTGATGAGGTCCCCTCTCAGTTGTCTCTTCTTGAGGTTGAACAGGTCTCAGCCTTTCCCCATATGAGAAATGTTCCTGTCCCTCAATAATCTTTGCTGACTTACAGAATTTAAACCAGAGCTGTGAGTCAGGATGAATCCTAGCAAGAAGAAGGAGTGATTTCCAAGAGCAGTTTCCTATATCTTGTGACACAACAGGTGACAGTTCATCCTTCGCTTAGTAAGCTGGGAGCTAAGTGGAAAAAAAATTGTTAATACAGAGAAATGCCAATGCAACCTGTCTTAAGAAAAAGAAATGTATTCTACACCAATGGCTCTGTATAGATTTTAAATCTCTTCATGGACAAATAACTCAACATAACTGCTCAGTGTGCTTCTATAACAAAATCAGGCTAGTGCAAAAAAATAAGCAAGTGAAAAGAAGTGACTCGACTTAGATACAAATTTATAGAATATTGTGTACCATTCTGGTGTGCTTGCTTTCAAGGGGATTTTGCACAAGCTGCAGCATGACAGATTTTGTACTATTCTGAGTTGAGCTATTCAGAAATGCATAATAAGAAGTTATAATTTGCTTGTTTTCAAAGTTAGAAAATTGAAGGAAAACAATTTTTATGCAATCAAACCCTCTGTTGTTATTGTGTCTCTTGTACAGAAATCTGGGCAGTAGACTCTGCTCATTATTATTCTGAAAGCCTGATACAAGCTAGAAAATAGCTGACACACAGATGAATGACAAGATCTATAGGTTTCAACTGCTTTTGGTCTTGAGATAATACAAAGATTATCAAAATGCATGGAAAGGATGCTTGTGACTATTGCATTCCATAGTTGTAACACAGAATAAATTTAATAAGCCAGTAAGTTTCAGTTGTAGCTCAGCAACACAGGCCATGAGATAATGAATGACTTTCCTGAAATTTTAGTATCTTAAGAGCATCATTGTTTCATGACCAGGCAAAAATCCCTAGAGTGGCCATCTAAAAGATCTGGATGTTCTTTGCTTCACCATAAAGATAAATTAATATGTTTAAGTGCCTAAATGTTCTTATAATACTACACTGATAGTATAATAAGCATGAAATATAATAAGCATGAATGACTAGAATCCAAAGCCAGAAAATTTTAAATTCAAAATTTAGCTTTAAATTTAAACGCTTAGCAATCAATCACTGGAACAGACAATCAAATGAGGCTAACAAATACTTTACTCCTTCTTATAGTGATGTTGCTAAGTCATTCAGGAAGACAGATTTTGAACAAGATACACCTTTAACTTCAAATTAAATTATTATGGCAATAGCAGAATTAAAGACAATAGACATAATATTCTATTTCCAACTTCTTCCAATGATAATCCTGATACTGCACTCAGTACAGAACTGGTTGTGCCATCAAAATCAAATGAAGGGGGGTAATGGAAAGGAAGAATGATTGCTATTAGTAGAAGTCAAAAAGGCTAGACTAAATCATGGTTTGCACTATAGTGGATGGATTTTGCTTCTGTTTGCTAAAGCAGATGAGTACATAAAATTTCTGACTTTTGCTTAACACCAGAGATTTAAAATCATTTAGTATTTTAAAGATTTCTGACTTCTGGTCATTCTTTTCCAGCAAATACATTAATGCCTCTGACCTTCTGCTTCAGCACATTAATGTACACTTAATTAAGACAGTATTGCACTTTATGCAGAGATTCCTTTCAATTCCATTCATTTAAATCAAATTAATTTTTAATACCATTAACTTGAAGGTCAATACTTTTTCTTTGGCATAAACTTTTAAATCCTTGATAATGGGATGTCAGTTTGCAGAGGAGGAGGGGCAGCAAAAAAGCTACTTGCAAATAATGCCATTTCCATTCCAAATGTGTTGAATTTATCAGCTGCATAATATATCTCCTTTTTCAGTGCTTTACAATGCTGTTCTGTAGAGCCTGCTGAAATTTATCAGTGCCATGTGCCTGCAGGTGACTCAGGGCCAGGTTTGTGTGAAAAGAGCTGTCAAATATCACACCTGCTAGTGAGAAGTTAATTATCGCAGTTTAAAGAGCACATGCCAGAAGACAATCCTACTTGCTCTCATAACCTGTTGGTATTCCTTTCTGTGATCTGCTCTTGCCACTTCATAAAGCCTCTAAGCTTTACTCAGAGGTGAGAGGTTTATTTTTCTTTAATTTTAAGTTGTCTCACAAAGAACTAGTCTTCCAGTTGTGAATCTATGATCCACAGTAATTTAAGCTTATTTATTCTGATAAAAAGGCTAGCCAGTCATTTGAAAGGTAGCGGATTTGAGCAATGCTTTTATTTTTATACTGATATTTTGAGGACAGTGTACTGTCATCCCTGTTTCAAAGACACCCTTTTTGTTTTGAGCCATCCAAACCATTACCATAGCATCTGAGAGGTTCACTTTCCCTAAACAGAAAAATACGATGTTCTCAGCACAAACAATACTTCTTTTTGATTATTGCTATAGAAACGAAACCCTGCAAACCTTTATGTGTGCATATCTGTAGACACAGGTATGTGTGTACGCTTTTAAAGGGAAAGAACCCCCTGTCATCTCATGTGAAGAACTGACAAATCTGAAATTTTGGTGAAAATTACCCCAGAAAACGATAAAAAAGATCCTGCTGGTAAGAGAAATCATGAAGAAACCATGTGCATATTTCAGAAATAAAGTGGAATTTCATAGAGCTGCGCAAACCTTTTATGGTGAACACTATTTTTGATAGCATAACATGACAGCCAGGCCAGTAAACAACATGGATCTGGCTTTGCAATTGATTTTTGTTGTTGTTTGGTTTGGGGGTGTTTTTGTTTGGATTTGTTGTGGTTGTGTCAGAGAGAGAAAGAAGAGGGTCTCTAGAAAGGAAATGTTTTTACAAAGACATTGATGCTAATCTCTCTAGTGTATATATGGGATTCTTAACACAAGCACCACCATCCACATTTTAGAAAGGGAGCTCACTATTTTGCCTGAATTTAACCCTGACCCTGTTTTAACCAGCTTGAGAGAATCTGCAGGGTCAAATGTATAAAGTCATATTTTCCCAGCACACATTTTTATATCTAGAGAGCTTTTCTATATTGCCATGGCAAGAAAGGTCTTGTTTACAGGGGGAGTTTGTCTAAGTATAGGCAAAGCTGTCAGAATAAAATAGCATCTGTGAAATGAGGCCTGACAAAAGATTTTAGGATCACCTGGAGTGCATCAGCAATTCTAAAGATATTATCTGAAAAAGGAATGTCTGAAGATGGAAAGAAAGGAACTGAAGAGAAAGCATCTAGTATAATCTAAGACACAGCCCAGACCCTTTCTGCAAACACTACATCCAGGTGCAGAAATGAATGATGTAGAATCATGGGGAAGGCAAAAGAAAACCAAAAACCACCAAAAATTTGATGCGAGGGAGGTGAGTGAGTGTTAAACACAAAAATTCTCTTATGCAGTCAGAGCCTAAAGGTGAGGTAGAACTCAGGGATAATCTGATAGGTCAGAATCCTGCCAGTAAAGGAAAGGTCTTTTCCAGAAAAGGAAATTGCAATGGCAACTTTCAACATCGACAGAAATAGAGACTGAGCTTTTAATTGACTTGGTGTTTAGAAATGTTTGAAATGGTGCAGGATTGGTAGATGGCAGGGTGCATGGCAAATAAGAGGAACTGCAGAGAATAGAAATATTGGCAGAGTGGAGGGTGGGGTGGAAACAATGAGATGAGTTCATCAGAGCAATGCATGAGAGAATTATTACATGTACCAGAAGAACATGTCAAAGATTGGTGGCTTTGTCTTAGGGCTATTGACCACAGTGCTTCATTATTACTATTATCATCTAATTTCAGCCAAGTTTGAGTTTTGGTCTCAGCTTTATAATCACAAGTCAGTGGTAAAATCTAGAAAACTCTGAAAGTGATTGCAGTGAGGTCAGGATCCATCCCAGTAAACAAATCTTGCCATTATTTCTAACACTAAGCAGAGCATACTTAAGAGCACCCACCACTTCTTCTGTATGGCCAATGACAGAGAAAGGGGACCTGAGCAAGGTGGGCTTATGGATCAGAGGTAACATAGTTCCTCATAAACTCTTCTATTCAATGCATTAGTCAGAAAAAAACCCATGGCATTAACAGCCTAGAGTCTGTCATTAATATATTCAAAATCAAATTGAGTAATCATATTAATCTAGATCTAGTTGTTAAAGAAAAAATATAATTAATATTAAGAACAGTTTCATTAAGGAAAAAAAATCAATCATAGTAACAACATAGTTAAAATTGAAATGCCCATGCTGAGTTTTAACCCCTTTTAGTGATGTTGTGCTCATCCTTCCACTGCTCCAGTGGGCTGTAAAGTCGGTACCGCCATAGTGTTGCATGGTGTTACAATGAGATGTCAGCCTCTGATGTCTCATCAGGAGGCTATGGTCTTGCTAGTTTGTTCCTTCACCTCACTCTTGCATTCACCCTAGGATTTACTTAGGGAAATTCTTATACAGTTGACAGCATGCTTTTACACTCTTGTTCTTCATTGATCTGTAGCTGTGTGTTGCATCTGCATTTACTGAATGTGGTAACTTTTATGTATTAGATGTTTTCTTCTTTTTTATTTTGTTACCTGAAAAATTAATTTTGCCCATCTTCAGGTATGCATTCCTTCATCTGACCATTGCTGAGATGTTTATAAGCATGGGGTCTTCTGTACCAAGTTTGTACTCCATCTCTTACCATTCCATACCTGCACCCCCTCATGCCACACATACCCTATGGCCCCACTTCTCGAATCTTCTGCTGTCATAAGAAAGCATCTGCCATGTTAGAAGTGACAACATACAAAGATAAACAGAATGAAAACAAACTCCCCTTAGATACCTGGTCTAATATAAAAAATTATCTTGGAGTTAAATCCTGTAAAACAAAGCTGCAGGCAGGTCCAGAAAAGCTCAGTAGGAGTGGACCTGTCAGATTTGCCCCAAGGCCTTGCAAACTCTGTGCAGAGTTTATTGCCTTTTATTAGCAAAGGTAAGGCCTTGTTACAGAGTAACACAATTACAAAGTTAAATACAACGTTGGATTTATTCCTGGTAGAATTTCTTTAAGCTTTCTACATCAAGAATCTGCAATACAGAGAAAGTAGCAATATACAGCAACTGAACTTGATCTGGTTTACAGTATTATGTTGGAATGTAGACTCAGATCTTTTGTCCAAGATCCATAAAGGTCACTAACTCTTCTCATCACCCTTACCTATGGCTCTCCTTAACAGAAATACTTTGTTGCCTCTTGAATCCCTCCTTTGCCTTTTATCCATACAGGTGTACCTCGTTTCCACAAAATGCCCCAGGTAACAGAAGAATAGGATATTTCATATCAATTTGGTATAAACATCCTTTATTGTGAGATTGCTTCTTTCTGCTGTGTTAGGAGACAGAAAATCTAGGTCTTTCTCTGCTTCTTTTACCAAAGATCGGGTATTTTACAGCTCTGATTAATTTCAGTTTAAACTGCAACCATTAGGTAAGGGCATCAAATACTTCTCTACTTGACGTCTTCATTTTCTTTAGATTTTATGCAGAAATGATGATTTCAGCATATGGACTGGAAAAATGTAAAGTAACAATTTATTCTCCATTTACTCCTAACGCACAACGTTCCTGAAAACAGATGTTGTTCACTATTCTTCCTCTGGAGTCAATGACCTTTCTTCCAATCCTTTCCTGCAACTCCTGGTTTTAAAATACTTTGAAGTTGCTGCCTCACCAACACAGAGCTTCAAGCACTATAAAATGGTGCTGCTGTAACACAGCATTAATGTTGATAGTGGAATTGATGAGAAAACAACTATTTTTCTCCTGACAAGAACTTTCAGACAGAAAACTTTGGTTTGGTTGAATGGTTGTGTTTTTTCAGATAAGTGACTCTTTACATCAGTTCTTTCCCTGGAATAATTAGAAGTGATATTTTCTTAAGGTGAATGTTGATTTTAATAAGACTGTGTTCTTAACTGGAAAATTTTCACAGTAAAATTACTATGACATTGAGTTT
Organism: Geospiza fortis; assembly: GCF_000277835.1. Taxonomy (NCBI): domain Eukaryota; kingdom Metazoa; phylum Chordata; class Aves; order Passeriformes; family Thraupidae; genus Geospiza; species Geospiza fortis. The sequence goes on along the minus strand of NW_005054310.1, from coordinate 4,130,636 downwards.
ATACATTTTTGCTGCTTTTATTTATTCCAGAGCACCTCTGGATGTTAGGTTGGTTGTCAAGGTTTTGGTAGGGGGAGACGACAGGGGTGGCTTCTGTGAGAAAAACCAGAACCAATGCCAGCCAGCATTGTGAACCCATGGGGCACCTGCTTTGGAGCAGTCTGTTCCTGAAGAAATACACCTTGTGGGAGCAGTTTGTGAAGAACTGCAGCCTGTGGGAAGGACTTGGGTCCATGCCTCTGGAGGACTGTCTCCCATGGGAGGGAGCCACGCTGGAGCAGGGGGAGCATGTGAAGAATCCTCCCCCTGAGGAAGAAGGAACAACAGAGACAATATGTGGTGGACTGACCACTGAACCCATTACCCATTCCCTTGCACCGTTGAGGATAGAGAAGATAGAGAGAAAATCATGAGTGAAGCTGAGTCCAGAAAAATGGGAGGGTTAGGAGGAGGGTGCTTTCTAAGGTTTTGGTATTATTCTTCTTTACCTGTCTCTGATCTGATTGGTAATAAATTAAACTGATTTCCCTAAGTTGAGTCTGGTTTGCCTGTGATGCTGAGTGTTCTCTCTGTGTGTTTATCTTGACCCAGGAACTTGTGGTTGTAGTCTCTCACTCCTGTCCAGCTGATGTGGAAAGGGATAGAGTGGCTTTGGTGGGCACCTGATGTCTAGCTGGGGTCAGCTCACCAGTATGATATATGCCATCAAATTTGTGAGAATCTGAACCATTATCCACAAGGTAGCTTATGAGGACATTATTATTTTCTTAATTCCCTGAGTCTCTTCCTACCAGCAGATGCTGTCAGTAATCCATAAGAGACACCTAATTTTTAATATGTGGGTTTTGGTTTTTGTTGGTTTTTCTGTTTTGTTTTTGTGGTTTTTTTTTTTGTTGTTGTTGTTTTGTTTTGGTTTTAATTTCTGGCTATATTACCAGAATTTTAAGTACAGATGCTTTAATTTTCCTATGTAAAATGTATGGTGGCGAAAGTGAATGACTACTGACAAAGTTGTGGTCATCTAACTAAACAAACTGAATAACAGGAAATAAACACACAAACCTACCCACCAATCAAAAAGTCACCATTTTAATATAGAATAGAAACTAAAACCTTCCTTGAGTTTAAAGACTCATAACTAAATAACCATTAGGTGACCTCTATTTTTTTTTATTTTTGATTTGCTATATTTGGCTTACCAACACCCTAGATGAGTACATCTCAGAAGCCTACATTGTTTAATAACCTTTAACATAAAGCTTCAACATTTGCCATGGAAAGGTGCAGCTTTAGAGCTCTCTTCTACTTAATATATCTACAGACAATGTAATTTCAATCAGTATATTATGTGCAGTTTTGGTGAGATGGAAAATCATCATAGTATGATACATTTTTACCCACAGCCTAAAATAATCTATTATGTAGCAAAGCTATATAATAAGAGATTTGATTTCCAAATGTGTAAGTGTAAAAAAGAAAAAAAATAGGCCTTTATTTATTTGTGTTTTATTAAAAAAATATTGTTTGAAACTAGTGCTTTTTGGCTGAGATTTATTTTAGAATAAAAAAGCAATGATGTGCACCATTTTAGCAAGTGGATTTCCTAATGCATAGGCGAGCCTAAAGGTTTCACAATCCCTGAATAATTAACAAGCGCTAACAGGAAGTAGCTCTACAAGGAATTGATTCACTAAAGGAGGTTTGGTCAGCCTTAATAAAGGCAGGGACCTTGGAGAGTGATTGGAAGTCAAGTAGAACGCTGAAACAAGGACAGAAAGGGGAATAGCAGACTCAAGTTGATTGCCACCCCCTACTGAAACT
>NW_005054310.1:3963060-4128771 GCF_000277835.1 Geospiza fortis | reverse complement strand
ACATCTTCAAAACACTTTTAACTGTATTCCTCTGTGGAACGAAACTGCTTCATCAGGGCTGGTGGTAAAGCCCTATAAATACTGTATGAATGTTGATTGGTCTTAGGATTCTACATTTCTTGACAACATAATTGTTAAGTGGTCTGAATTTATTTAATTTCCAATCTCAGGTTTTAAATCTGGTACTCAGGCTTGTTGATTCAGTTTTTCAATGTGACACTGCTCAAGTTTATACTTAACAAGACCTTCATGTATTGTAAGCAAATCTGTAATGTATGTCTCTGCCTCCTCATTTCCTTCATATAAAGAAAATACCCTATTTGTGCTCAAGGCATTCTGGCTGTTTCAAGATCCTGACAGGGTAACTTACTTTGCCTGATCTTTGTAACTCTTGTTTGGTTGACAAATCGTGGCAAAATGTCTATGCACTGTGGAAATTTGCAGCCATATCAGCAAATTGTGGCTGATCAAATTTTGAAAAATGAGATAGCCCTGTGATTGACTTCTTATTTCCATTCCCTTATGAGGCAGGCAACAAACTAGAAGCTAACAGAAATCAAACATCTTCTCAATCTTTCTGTGCATTCTCTTCTATGAGATTCAGTAAAGCACAGCAATGTGTGATTTACTTAATTAACTTGTGAAATAGCTAGCAGAAATGGCTAGTTAGCTATACTTAATGTATTGATAAAGGTAGAGTTCCAAGACATCTCTTCTGTGAAAGAACTACAGTTATTTCTGAAATTATTAATTCAGAGATATTTCTAATGTCATGTATATACAGAAGTAATAGAGCTATTAAAGAAAATGGTGTGAAGAAAAGATCTGGACCCAAATTCATCCCTGGGGTAGTTTCAGCAATTAGAAAAGAGTCATGCTAGGAATAAAGCTGATCCCCATTTTAAATCTCAGGGACTTTTAGAGGCAGTAGAAAATACTTAGTGAAATTACAGATATTATCTGAATAACAGTGTGATTCAAGAGGATGCGAACATACATTCAAGTATTCAGTTAATGTGATGGAGCTCCAGACCCTGCACAGAATAAGAACTTTCATGACTATGAGTATTAGACAGTTTATTGAGGTGGTACACAGTACTGTGGTGAATATCAGAAAAGGAAATTGTCATCCGGGCATGTTTGAGAGCAACCCAAATATATTATAACTTCAAAATTACTTGTAACAGAGAGGGTTAGATATTTCATATGCAATCCCAAAGAAGACATCATTTAAAATGCTTCAGAAATATTTTGTGTGTTTCCTCTCTGGCTGATCTTGCATGTAGGCAGGATAAAAGGTTTTAAGGAAGGTTTTTTTTGTTAGAGTTTGAAAGATTCTCATAGGGACTGAAAATGTGTAAAGCGAAAAACAGTGAGGGACTTTTGTGAGGGACAAATTGGAGACTGCAAGGTACAAAAATTCACAGGCAAGTTTTCTTTCATTTGTTGCATGAGGAAAAGCATAGGGCAAGGAAGGAGCAGGTAGCTCTCAAGCTTTCTGAAGTGCAGGTCTCCTGTAGATAATTTAACTGGACATACCTTCTGCTAGGTATTTGCTCAGTCCTGATGAGCATGTCTAGGAGCTGTGGTTTGCTTTGTGTCTCCCCTATGGTTTGGCAACAGCAATCACCCAGCAGTGGAGGTTTGTCCTCTGCAGAACGGTGCCCATCACTTCCCACTGTGCTGCTGAGTGCCCCAGAGGAGCCTGTTTAATCTGCCCTTTGTTTGGGTTGGCAAACATGACTGCTTCCCTCCAGTTACTGCAGAAGATGTGTTCCATCCAAAAAACACAGCAGCTGGCACATTGCTCATGCATCATGCTCTTGCTGGAAAAACACTGCATTTTTCTAGCCTGACCTTCTTTTTTCCCTTTTTCTCTTCTTCTAGAAATTGTTTTGAATTTCTACTCTGTCTGTGCCTTGCTTATGTCACGCCTCATACTAAAAATCTCACACACCCTATTTCAGCCCTCTGGCTGGAAAAATCCCTTCCAGGAAAGGAGCTGTTCCCCAGTCACTAAACATACCTCTTAAAGGCATGCAGTTCATGGAAGAGGTTGCATTTCTTATCTGCAGAGGCTGATACCACTTCCTAAAGAATTTTGCCAGTGGTTTCAAACTAGCGCACAAAAAATAGATTTGTATGAACTCAGATCAAATGAGAAGAAAAGAGTACTGGAGCAAAACAAGACTATGATAAAATCCAGTAATGGTGGAAACATCAGTCCCCTCAGAAATTTCGTATACATACAGCTGAAAAATAGCTGGAAGAGCTGGTATTTTATTTTGACCCCTGGTAGGCATTGAACAGCTTAATCCTTCAATTATTAGTTTTTCTTCCTCATAATTACCAAGTAACAGTGCCAGTGCCATGACACTTACTGCACTGAGGTTCAACATTATTGGAGGAGCTATGAAAGAGAAGGCTGCACAATTATCCATTTATCCAGAGGGGATGGTGGAAGAGGCAATGTAGACCATGTATTCCAGAGTGAAAGTGTAGAATGGGCGGATAAAACAATTCACAGTTGATGATAATTAATTTCTGGGTCAAACTGAACATATCATGAATCCAAACAAGTTTAGGTGAACATTTTTCAATATATAGAGATTTTTAGAGATTATTCTTTTCAGAAAGTGAGGTGGAAAATTCTGCTACTTGCTCCCCATTTGACATAGCAGAAATAGGATTTTCTATTTATTCTGTAAGAAAGAAATACTAAAGAATGAACAAAGTCTGGCAGAATTTCTGCTTTTGATGATCTATTTTATGAAAAATTGTACAGGTGGAACTGCAAAAACATACATTAATATAGACAGAGGAGTCGCACAGTTGTGTTCAAAAATAAATTCCTATCTGTTATAACAAGATATAATAATCTGCTTTCTGAAATACAAACAAATCCAAAACCCAGCCCAAAATGAAACCCACAGTCACTGCTGTAGAGAAAAAAAAGATGACAGAAGCCTCTCTCTCTGAATGTCTGTTAGCTTGAAGATGTGTAAAAATTCTGCCCAGGCACAGCAGACATGTCAGAAGTGACCATTAAAAAGATCTCAGATAATGAAGTATTCTCTTCCCCTGACAGAGATAATGAACATGAATGAATGACCTGCTTGATATTACTTGGTCTGAAAGAGTTCATAACTGCGTGCTGAGCTCTAAGTTATTAGTGGATGTTGTGCACAAAACCAGGATCAGAATGCACCAGCCCTGTTCATCATAAAGTTCTACTGAAAGCATTTAAATGTATTTTCCTCCAAATACATCAGATATTTCCCTTCTAACATATTAGATGCAGCTTTTTTATAAGTAGTAGATAACCTATTGATCACAGTTATCTGATGACACACTACAAGTTGTAATACAAATCTGGAGTTTCTTCTAACAAAAAAGTGGGGTATTCTGGCTACTCCACATACTGGAGTATGTATAAATATTTTAAAAAAAATTCCTATTCATGCTTCTCTTACAAACATTTAGCAATTTGTTGTGCTGAAGAGAAAATAAAACCACAGCATATCATGAAATTATTTAAAAAAATGGGAAAAGATTTGATGTCAAATGGAAAAGTTTGTGGATTTATGTGTACAATTTCCCATTTGAAATTCTATTTAGTCATCTTTTGTTCATTCTGGAAAGAACTACATAAAATGTGTTGTTGCCTTTATTTGTCTTTCACTGAAACAATTAAACACTTGCATTATACAATGAAAAGGAAAAAGTACAATTCATTTTCACTTCACAGAGAAAGCTGAAGATTTAAATCTATGGACTGTCTCTTAAATAGGCCGCATGTTTAAAATATGGCTCTTGCATATTTTGGACAAAATTTATGTGTCAATATACTATTCCCCAAAACAGATAGAAGACCATTCTGCAGAAAGAAATGGCTGGTGGTAGGAATGTCCAATAAATATCTAGGGACTGAAAATAGCAGGAACATTTTTTATGTGCAATGCAGGACATTTTATGAGGCAAAGTTTTTGTAACATATACAGAATTACACACTAAGAATTACACACTATTTGCCCCTTACTGTTAATGAAAGCTGTTCATATCACTCCCTGCATGTTACCTCAAAAGTAGTTTGCTCCCTCAGGTCTAGCAGTTAAAACAAATTTGGTGTTATAGACTTTGAACTGATTTAGAACTGAGAGATAAATGGATGTTTAACACACAGGCAGTGCAAGTCACATTGGATGCCTGATTCTAAAACCTACTGAAGTCTGTGGGAAGCTTTCCATTGCTTTAAATGGGCTTCAGATCAGGCTCCCAGGGGGTCACTTGGCAAAGCCACAGTTAAAACATCTGACAGTGTTTGTATTACAAGCATCCACTTTCACAGGGCTATAATCTCAGTCATAAATATTCACTCTGGATTCAGCTCTTGCCATATTCTGTAGACCAGTTTTCAAAAGTGGGTTTGATATTTCATAAATTATTATCTGCACAGGTTGCATTCTTTTAATGGGAATACACATATGGCTCCATAGAGACTATTTATTCGTGTGTATATGTGTGTGTGTGTATATGTGTGTGTGAGTGCTTGCATACTGAATGCAGAAACATGCGCTGAACAACTCAGCACAGTGAGGAGATGGATGTTTGCCTCCCCAGCAGCCTTAGAGCCTCTCTCCATTTTTTTTGTTACATGAACACTTTGGCCACTCCTGTGTGACAGTGTCCCTCCACTCCAGCTCTCCTCTGATACTGAGACCTGGGAAGAAATTTCACCCTCTAAAGACACCTGGATTCAAATGTGCATCAGAGTGAGCTCCTCCAGCTCCCACAGTAGGCAAAGGAGATCAAGTCAATGCAGTGTATCACACCCAGAGTGAATCATCCAAGCCTGAGGTACCAGATAGCAATCTGCTTCCTAGCTTCCACAGATATACCGAATAGATCTTCACTGGTTATAAAGGGGAAATGGATTGACCCTGGCTGGATGTCAGATGATTCCAAAGCTGTATTATTCCTTCCCTCCTCAGCTGGGCAGGGGAGAGAAAATATAATGAAGTAAAAATGGGTCAAAATAAGAACAGGGAGAGATCACTCACCAGTTACCATTATGGGCAAAATAGACTCAACCCAGGAAATTTACTTTAATTTGTTACCAACAAAATCAAAGTGGAATAATGAGAAATAAAAACAAGAAAAGAAGCAAAACACCTTCCCTCCCGCCTTCCCACCCCTCCTCCCCTCTCTTTATCCCAGGATCAGCTCCATTCCCACTTTTCTCTACCTTCTCCCTCACCAGTGCAGGCGGATGAGGAATAGGGGCTGTCATCAGTTCTTCACATATTGTCTCTGGTGCTTGGTTCTCAAGGGCAGGACTCCTCACACTCCTCTCCTGCTCCAGTGTGGGGTCTTCCACAGGCTGCAGTTGGATCTCTGCTCTTCTATGGATCTCCATGGACTGCAGGGTCACATCCTGCCTCACCTGCCTCACAGGCTGCACCATGGGCTGCAAGGAAATCTCTACTCTGAACCTGGAGGGCTTCCTCCCACCCTTTCTGCCCTGACCTCGATGTCTGCAGTGTGTTTTGCTTTCCCATAGTCTCTCTTCCAGCTGCAGCTTCCCTTTTTGTAAAAATCTGTTGTCCAAGAGGCACTACCACTGCCTCTGATGGACTCAGCTTTGGCCAGTGGCAGGTCCATCTTGGGGCCAGCTGGAATTATCTCCATGGGACATGGGGGTGGCTTCCACCAGAAGCTGCCCCCATGTCCCACGGAGATAATTCCAGCTGCAGCCCCCCCCTCCCCTCCACCCCTTCCCTCTGCTCCCTAAACCTGGCTATGCAAAACCAATACACTCTAATGGGATCTTAGAAAATTAGTTCACAGCTATAATTTATGTGTTTTAATCTTGAATGGACTTCCAGCAGTGAAGTTTGCCTCTATTGCCAGAAAAGTGGCTGGAGCTATTCACAGTCATTGTAAAGAGGAGCAAATAACTGCAATACAGTGCACTGAATAACATTTTCTCCTCTTCTTCAGTGTCCACATTTTTGTGAATTCCTACTGTCCCATCCTCTTCACTTCACAGGGATCGTTTCTAGGGAGCACTGAAGTGTTGTTGTTGCTTCAGATCTAACATACATTTAATAAAGCAACTGATTTGGATGATGGAGTCCAAAATTTATAATCCTCCAGACTCAGAGCAAGAGTAATGATCTGCCAAATCTGACATGTGAGATATTCATCTCTGATACCTTTTGTCAAGAACAGACACCCACTATGCAACTGTACATTGACTTTAAGAGGGCACTTGAGTCTCAGAGGGAGTAGAAGAGTTGCTCAATTTCTGCAGAGCAAGCTGTGTCATCTGCTAACATCACCCCTCTGAGTTGCATGTAGCTTCCTCCCCCTTTAAGAGTCTCCAAACTGGAGTGGGCATCCAGGGAGCAGTGACTGCCTGCTGAATGGTGAGTAGCTGCCCAAGAATGTGCTGTCCCTCAGGGACAGACAGGACCAGTATACTCTAGGGAAGCATTGGGTCACCTCAGCTGCCTGCAATGACTCAGAATCATCTGGAATATTGACTGTGCAAAATGTGGTGAGGTGTCCACACAGAGCTTGGGTAGCTCAGCATCTGGGAGCAAATAGCAGGCTGCCATAAGGAAGATGTGGCACATCCACACCAGGTACCAGCCTGCAGCTCTGGCACACTGCCATCATCCTGTCCCTCTAGACAGAGATTGCCCTGTGTTCTCCTGTATCGGATTGCCAGGATGAGCTGAAGAGGGAATGCAGTAAATTAAGCCTGGCTGTGAGAGACCTACACAGCTCAGGAGAAGTGTCATTGGACCCAGCTGCAGCCCTAATTTATTCCCTCAGTCAAGAATGGATGACTTGGGTTTCTTTGTCACATTTTGTTATGAGAGCTAACCTTCTTCCAAAATGCTTTGGCTTAAGCTGTTTTATTGTTTCAGTGGCATATTGATTTGTTCTACACTTTATCAAGTATCAGTACCCATATGGAACGCTTTCCAGATACATCCTTCAAGATCCTTTTCTCTTTCATGTCTCACTAACTCTGTCCCTGGGATTAAACTACAGTCTATTCTCCTCAGTCAGTTCTGGGAACACACATTAGCACAAAATTGCATGACCTGTGCTTTTGTCACCTAGCTGGTTAAATGAGGTATGTGTTAGTTTAATTGCAAATCTTTGAGAGAGTAGCCTTGAAGTACACACCTTGGGGCATGTAAACTCTCAAGGTTTTATGCTCTTTATAGCCTTTCAGCGACAGCTGTAACAATGACTTTGAATTGACTGACAGCAGTATGAGCTGTACAGCAAAAAATAAGTGTTGCAAAAGTATTTTATTGTTTTACTTTAAAACAGATTTCTGGGTAAAATGTAAATATTTAATGTAAACATACTTTCATTCTAAGATGCATATGGCAATTGAAATCTAAAAAGTCGAAAAGGCCAAATATCCCCCCATGGAACGTAGGCTCAAAGTTGTGGAGGCCAGGATTTGGTTTATTGTTTTGCTTTACTTTGGTTTTGGCCTTTCCATGAAGGAAACAAATGTCTTCAATGATAATTCTCTACACAAAATTAGAGGCAGAAAGCACACTTATATGATTTCAGAGACCTCATGCTTTAATGCCATAGATGGTATTGTACTCTGCATGATTAAGCAAACACAACCCTAAGCAACTCTAGTGCTTATATAGTGCTATCTATTCTGCATCAGCCAATGATTTAATCAACTGTGACTATAGCCAGACAGTAAACATATGTTACTCCTCCCCCAAGAAGCAGTAGATCTACCCTTGTTTGTTGATTCAAGCGTAGTGTACACTCCAGCATTATTAGCCAGTCACCCATGCTTTTAAATAGAGATCTATCTGCTTGCAGAGAAAACTGCGAATACTTACAGCATAGAGAAGAAACCTGAAGAAGAAAGGTGGCAATTACCCACCTGAGAATGGGAATTATTTTCTAATCTGTAACTATACTGTTAGGTTTTTACAAGAACACTTTTGCCAAGAAAGCAGTGTCTTGTTTTGCTCCCAGAAGTACAGCCTGCTGAAAACTACACTGTGGAGCAATAAAGCCATTGATACAGTGATGCTGTAACATCATTTTCTAGGAAGTCACTTGCTTGAGGGCATGTTTCTCAGCATGGCACTACAAAGCTGTGGTTACTTTTGGTGATATGAGTATTACACATAAATGCACTCAGCATGCAACAAACTAACCACAAAGAAGATAGACAGGTCTGTTCTCCTTCAGTATTTTCATGTTTTTCTTTCTTAGTGTTTCTCCAGTGCACAGAGGTGCTTTATGCTCCCTTTATTGCACAATTTGTATTCCTTTCCCACCTGCTTCAGTAAATACAGTATCACTTAATTAGTGATAATACCATAAACAGACTACAAGTAGAATTTTCCAGGGCTGGTACAACTAACTCACAATGATTATAGGTTATATGCCTTCAGTGAATGCCATGCCCTGCATTAAAATCCAGCACTTTTGGCACTCAAGGCCATGCTAAAAGTGGTGGGGTTCTCACGTCACACCAAATACTGGAACCACACAATCTGTCCTCTCTTCTGCAGTTCTTTTACTAGTGGTGGCTTCACCTTCTTGTTCTTTGAAGCAAGAGAGGGAGACTTTTCTCACAATTTTTCTCAGAAACAAGGAGAGGACCTGTTAAAAACTGATTCTGCATTTGTATCAGACTCACAAGCCCTGTTAAATTGCTGTTGCTGCAATATTTCAGTGATGTGTTACCATTTTCCTCTCTTGACCTCAGCGGGCCTGCCGTAGCTGGGATCTGCATTTGTCAGAGACTGGAAGAGCAGTCACTGACTTGTACCTGTGAAATGTGAACCTCAGTATCTACCCTCAAAGGTACTCAGTCCTGCACTGTGATTTTTCTTGTGGTTGCTCAGAGGAAAGAGGAGGCTGCAGATCCATTACTCAAGTGTCATCTTAACAAGTGGTCTTTGTAAGTGTCATAAGCCAGATTTTCCTTGGTTGTAATTTTGGTTTAGCCTGTAAGGTGAGGTTTTTCAGCCTCGCTTCAATCCCTGTGGAGGTAATTGAGCAAATCCTCCTGAAAACCATCTCCAAAGGTATTAAGAAGATGACTGAGAGTAGAACAGCATGGATTTACAAAGGGGAAATCATGCTTGACCAATCTAATAGCCTTTTGTAATGAAATTATTATCTTAGTGAATGGAGAGCCATGGTTGTTTATCTTGAATTCAGGAATCATTTCAATATTGGACACTGCTTAGCATCCTTCTAGACAAACTGATGAAGTACAGACTAAATACATGCACAGTGAAGAGGACTGAAAATAACTGCTGGCCTCACAATGTTGTGACCTATGGTACAAAGTCCAGCTTGAAACCAGTCACAGGCGATACACCCTAGGGGTCAGTACTGTGAAGAATACATTGTAGCATCTTTATTAATCATCTGAGTGATGAGGGAGAACACTCCCTCAGCAGGTTTGCAGGTGACGCAAAATTGCAGGGTGGAGTGGCTGATATCCCAGGTTACTCTCCTGGTGTTCTGAGGAACCTTGGAAGGGCTGGAGAAATGGGATGGCAGGAGTCTCATGAGGTTAATCACTGGGAAACACAAAGCCCTGTGCCTGAGGAGGAATCATCTCATGCACCAGTGCACACTGTGTGGTGCCTGACCGGAAACCAGCTTTATGAGAAAAGGCATGGGGGTCCTGGAGGTGGAGAACAAGCCAGCAATGCATCCTCACAGCAAAGAAGGCCAACAGCAGCTGAGGCTATATGAGGAGGAAGGTTGCCGGCAGTTCAAGAGGGGTGATCCTTTCCTTCTGCTCAGCCCCAGTGGGACACATGCAGAGTGCTGAGTCCACTCCTGGGGTCCTCAGTATAAGTGGGGTACAGAGATACTGAAACAGGTCCGGTGAAGGGGCACAAACATGATCAAAGCATGGAGCATCTGATACAAGATTGTTAATATTCTCTGGACTGGAGAAGTTATCTCTACCAAAACCTGTAATTGTTGTCTAATATAAACAATATTTATCTCTTTCATGGCTGTGTTAAAGCCCTGCCTCGCACATCACCAGAAAACTCCCTCTAAATAAAAAAATCCCCAAACCAAAAATCAACCAACCAAACAAAATACCCTCAAAAAACAAGACAAAACAAAACCCCAAACACACAAACTCTCTGTAATATATATCCATTTTTGAAAAGTCACTGTTTTTGAAAATGTACTCTTCACACTCCATACAATCTACAGCACCAAGTCCACAGACCACTAGAGTGAAGAAACATTTTTTTATATGTAGTTCATTGAAATCATTGCCAAACAGCTGTTCTGTGACAGCTGTAGAACTTGTCCAGGTATGCTAAAATGGCTCTGAGTGGTTGAAGAATCTTTGAGTTTAAATTTTGCAATTTATAGAGCTTACGTACTTTCAGGGTCACACCGAGGTATCTCACTTGCACTCTTAGGCACCTCTTTTGACTATAACTCTTTATCTCTCTCATTCTGAAAAAGTGAAGTGCATGTTGAGAAATCCCCAGTCTGCCAGGGGATAATGGCAGGTTCATATGGAAAAGGTGTCCTCCAGGCTGCAAAAGTTAGCAACCTCCTAAGGATGAGAGCTGGTAACTGGGCTGCAGGCAGTCTGTGTGAGCAGGAGCTGCTAATCAATCACACTGTGTTTAGAATATTTGGGTCACTGTCACTGTAAATATAACTCTGCTGACCCTTCTTCTAATCCTACTACTTTCCATATTTATTGTGTCAGTGTGGAGACTCTTTCAGCAGTTCTTCTGGGAAGTTGAAATCACGGTGTCACTACAAGGGCTTCAAAAGAGCAGTGCTGAAGTTGTTTCATCCAGAAGAAATATGGGTGGAAAATTTCTTGACAGAATCTTGTGGTTGATCAACCAAGTCTTGCTCCTGAGTTCACAAATTACTTTTCTTCAGTGTCTTTCCAACAAAAATAATAGCAAATGGCTCTGTTCTGAAAAGTTGAATATGCGGTCAGCTAAAATATGACCTCACAATGCCTAGTGAAAATGATGATATATAAATCCCCAGCTGCTTGGAATAATTAAACAATTATACTGAAGTTATATATATTAGCAAAAGTTTAGTCCAGGCTAATCAATATGAAGTAAGAATAAAAAGTATGATTGAATGACATTCAGAATGCTCCATCTCAGTCAGGGAAGAAAGGAGAAAATGTGTATTAAACAATTCCCCCCTTAAGATGAAAGATTAATTGTACTGTTAAACAAAACTTAACACAAAAACATGTCAAAATGACTAATTCCTTTCTATTGATAAAAGCACATAAATAATTGTAGATACTGGATTTTTAGTGAGTCTGATTAGCAATTAGATGATGTATCTAATGTATTTTCTTCAAAGTTCGTTGCTTTCTTTCCTTAATTTTCAATTGTATACATGCATTTTTCAGTCCTATATGGTATGGTATTAAACCAGAAAAAGTGTAGATGAGTCACAGATGGTTATTAATATTGATGTTCACCTAATTAAAAATCATAACCCTGAGATGTTAATTTATAACATCTTCAGTAAAAATCTAACAGATTTGAATGTATTATCAGCATGATAGAAATAAATAATCTTCACGACACTTCTGTATCACTTACTCATTTGACGGAAACTCCTTAAAAATAGGTTTTGCACCTATCAATTAGTTTTATGCCTTTGAATTGAGAAAGCATCTTTCTTCTGTGCTGCTGTGGCACTTCACTGTAGAGATCAGATACTTTTGTGGTTGATGGTTAGTAGGAAATGTTGGGACTTACAAATTACAAATAATATCAGGTCTCAGGAATGATTTAGCCCTTTGCCATTAGCAAGTTTCATATCTGACATTAGATAACCCATGTTCATCGGAGTACTTTCCTCCTATCTTTTATTTCCTTTTATGTAATATGAGATATCAACTTCTCTGTAACTAGTCATTTATCATGCCTATTTACATAACCTAAAACTAGACATCTGAAATGTGGTGCAGTGCAGCTACATAAAATGCTTTTTCATTGGGAATAGTAGACTGAGAATGCTGCATGTCATGATACAACAGTTTTTATTTTTAATCAAAGGGCTGTGAGTGGCAGCTCAGATTCAAACTAAACATATTTCATTCACCCTCCATTCCCTGGTGTAACACAACAAAGTCAATTGCAATGCTCCTACCCATCTCCCTCCTCCTCTTCGTACAAATCAATTTTGTTTGTTCACTTATCGCCTTTTGGATCATATTTCATTTCTATTTTGGGACAACAAATATTGTACAGAATAGCTGCTACCTATTTGTGCTAAATTGTTTCTTGCTGCAGATTCTTATTCCTTTGCTGTGTAATTCATATCCGTTCTAATCTAAAGGTCTAACAACACATCAGAGTTTTTCAAATGCACAAGATCAAATATGTCATTTTCTTCACGAGTCTGGCTGAGGTCTGATCCTCTTAAATACCATCTAAATGTAGATTGCAATTGAGTTTGCCTTCTGCCCAGGATCTGATAGAGATTTTTATTTACTATGCATTTTCCTAAATGGCTTGGAAGTTTAGAAGGACCTCCATTGGCAGGTCACCCTCATGATCTGCTGTGATCATTTTTAGGTAGGCAGGCACTTAACTCTTCCTTTAGTCCCTGAGAAAAAATAAAATTTGGACCTGAGCAGAAATATAATTTGCTTTACCTGCCAGTGGTGGAAGATTGCAGTTATGCAGATTTGACAGCAAGGACTTCAGTCCCTGCTCCCAAATGATACTGCTTGGATGACTTTTTTTTTCAGACCAATGGTAATGTAACCCATTTTAATGCAGCAGGCTCTTGAATTCTGGACCTGACTTCATCTAGCAAAGGGAACAACTAAGATACTGTCAGACTTCTTTTCTTCTTTTATCTGACTTGCTGATGTTATGAACTCATAGAAGATACCAAGGCAGGAGATTAACAAGGATTTTAGGCAACATACCAATCAGTTGAGTATTTTGTCTAAAGAAAACACATTTAAGGGATTTCAGAGCCAAAATTTTGTGTGTGTGAGAAATAATTAGCAAGATAATACCTATACTAGTCCCTTCTTATTTTTTTTAATCTCTGTGAATATAATTTACGCTATTTTTTGTAGGAAAGAATAGATAAAGCAAAACCATAAAATCACTTAATATTTTTCTATTGTGATGAAATATGTAAATTTTTCCTTTTTAAATTATTTTTGTTTCAGAAATTACCGAAAGAATAAGTTTTTTATAAAAAATAGCCTTCTAAACTAGTATTTTCCCCACACATATGCTATTCTTAGACTGAATATCTTGTCTCACTAATGTCGCTGTCAATCTGAAAATTCAATACAGAACCAGTTCAACTCATGGACCTATGAGTCAGATCCACGTGCTAACTAAAAAAAATGAAATTGAATAATGTGTTTAGACACTCTGATGCTAAGCATTGCAATGGCCAGATTAAAAATACCTGGTTTTGAATTTGAGCTATTTAAGTTTCTTTGCGTTATTTCACTTAGATACATCCAGGCACTTCGAAGGAAGTTCCAAAAAACCTCGCACATGTTTAGGAAAGAGAAACCTAGATGTGAGGTAATGATGAAAGTTTTTTAATAAGAAGCACCAAGCATATGTCCTAAATATAGACTTTCAGACTAATTTAGAGTTACCACACCCTCACTGCTTGTAACTTTTTGTTACAAACACAAAGTGTTTGTAACTTTGAACCCCCCTCTAAAACAAGGCCTTCAGTTCCTTTTAAAACTACTTTCACAAGTGGAGGAGGAGCCTATATTACCCTCTGAAACCCAGTAGCAGAAGGATATATTATAGTCGTCATGAGAATAAAGTATCGAAGTAATTGAATACTTTTTTAAAATTATATGACCAAAAAGAAGAATGAATTCCTGTGTCCCTCTCCGTCACACCAAAGCACGTCCAGAGCTGCCCAGGGGTGCACCAACAGTGCCACACAGCAGAGATTAACCCCCATACCTGTAGGTAGGGCAGCTTTGAAAGGGGCTGACAACGTGTCTGGTCTGAATCTCCTCAGCAGGTGACAGAATTAAAGAGTTACAGCCACTCTGCTGTTATATGAATAGCTTCCTCAGACTTATTTTTCTCTTTTGAAGAGGAATCTACCAGTTTATTTAGTAAAGATCACAGATTTACGCTACTCTGGTGATAATCTATAAAAATCTAGGTCCTGGGCTGATTGGCAAATGATACTGGGTTTAATTTAGTGCTGATTTTTTGACCTGGTAAGATAAAGGTGTACAAGGGAAATTTAATATTGGGAAAAGATGCATATGGAACATGAATTCACCCACGGCATTTTAGACATTGAACACTCATATTTAGGATTAGTGTTTAGGACTTAGAGAGTTAGTTCTCAATTTAGGTGTATAATAATATTTTGGACATAGCACGTTGAGCCTTTTCTACACACACTATCTTGAATTGAATGGAAGCCCAACACTGCTTAAGGTTTCTGAGAGGATTGTTGTCAAGTCATATAGATAGAAAACACATTTTTTACTCCTCTAAAAACTTTGCATTATGAACAACAAAACATTTTCAGTAGATGAGTGCTGAAAATGAAGGGGACAAGAAATTGATAGTTCAGAAAATGAATCTAGAGCAATGACCAGCTAAACAATAAAAAAATGGCCTTGAGAGACTGGAGTTCGTTCTCTCTGTCAAAGTGGCAAGCAGCTCCCTGTACAAAGAATAGGGATTACAGCATATTCTCTTATCTGTCACCATATGGAGGAGGAGGCTTTCACAAAGACATTTTTAGTAAACCCACCAGGACAGAATTACAATTACCCATTGTGGGCAGATAAAATGAGAAAACCATCACTGATTCAGTGTTTTTGCTGTGACAGCAGTTGGGATCTAGACGGCAATTGCAATAGCAGAGCCGTAAGTGAGTGTGCTCAATTACAACTTTATGCATTTTCTTGATTACATCAGCCATTAAAACATGCAGAATAGTATTTTATGAAAGCTGATTTTCAGGTGAAGACAAAGAAGGGACAGCAGAAAGGAGTCTCATTTCCAGGAGGAAGCTAAAAATCATTGTCTCAGAGTTGAAAGACAGAATATCACATATAAATTTTAAGTTTGTTTTATACATTTTTATAAATAGACTTCAAATAAAGCAGGTCATTTACATCAAAGCAGATAACCATTCTATTCGTTGCTAGCAGATTTTTTTCTTTTCTTTGAAAGCGGCAAATCTGTGATTTAAAAATAGTGTGACAGGCTGGGCTGCTACTGTTAATGGGGAGAGAAGGAACTGTGTGACAAAGAGACGTTGCATCAGGTACTAACAAAGAAGCCAAAGACTTTTAAGAAAGCACTGTGTCAGTACTATGCTCTTCATTAGGGATAAAAGGTGTTGCTGTTACCTTAAATAGCTTATTATATTCAAATATATAGAGAAAATTTTAATGTGCAGGTCACTACTGGGTGTGCTAAAGCTGAAACTTGTGAAAGCTTTCCTATCTTTACCAGCCAGTAATTGTTGTCAATCTGTAGAGACTACCGTGCAGATTTGTTAAAATAAACTTGACTGTAAAAACTTCGACCTGAAATAATGCTATTGATGTCATCATACCATCTTGCCATGAGAAGTTTTTCTTTGATGTGTTGTGACCTGAGCAGCTTTAAGGCACGTAAGTTGGTAGCAAGTGAAGTAAGCCATGAAGTAAGCCATGAAGAAGATATCCTATCCAGTTCCCTCCTTTTTAAGTAATGCTAATTTCTTCCATATTTACACACACTGATATGTCATAGGAGCAATAGAACACAAATTCTGAGACTCTTGAAAGTAATATTCTTCCCCCAGAACACAGATCAATGTACCTGTGCAAAAATCTTTAAAGTGAGATTTTAACCTCTAGTATACCATTAAATAGCCTTCCACTTTCTCTGTGGAGGCTGTAAAATAGTGAATCTTATCCTCACACATTTAAAAAAATTAAAATATGATACCTTCAGTCTTCTCTCTCTAGATTTTAATGACTGTCCAAAGCTGAGCTGCAATTTGGATAGCCAAAAAATGAAGACAGGGTTAGCATAGGTTTAATGCCCAGATCACAGGTTCTTAACACAAATTAATTGAGAGAATTGTACCTTCCCTGCCTGAGTGATGGCCAGTGGCAACCCAAGCCTTCCAAAAGCTCTCAACCCACTGCCTTCCATGGCCACCTACACTCAACCTCCCCATAGGTAGCAGACAAATCCATTGATGGACTTTTAACATGTCAGGTCTGTGTCTTGTAAAACACTCAGTGAAAAGTCTCTGCATGGGAAGTGATTGCAGTTGGTCTCTATTAGCTTGAAAGAAGCTGTGCTCCCAACAGCAGTGTCATTCCTTTTGGCAACATGTTTTATGTTATTATTATACATATTTTACAAAGCGAAATCAAAATGCAGCTCAATCTCTAAAATAACTGTCTCAGAGGTATTTTAAATCCTAAATTGAGAAAAGAGAGATCAACGAGGCACTCAGAGAAATGAAATACTAAAAGGAGGACAGGGGTTCAAACATAAACAGCTTATATTATAGACAGTCACCAGCTCTGACTGTCATGCACAGAACTGTGCAAGGCTGTCAGAGATGTGTAAGAAAGGCAGATTTTCTGCTAGTAACAAAGCAAATCAGCTAGGAAATTGTGGTCTCTGCAACAGCCTGCAATGTAGGCTGCAAGGCTAGATTCTTGAGACTGAAAGTTTCTTTCTCCATGTATATTTAGCTCCCAACATAAATGCATATCAGTCCAGATTCAGGCCTTTGCCATTTGCCAAAACATAGGTAGTACTATTGCTCCCATTGGGGCAATGTTTAACTCTTGTCTGGTCTCATCAGTGCTGGGAAATTGCTCTATTCAAAACCTGCTACATATTAGAAAAGACTGCAACGCTGTCTGTCATGATTAATCTTTTATGACTACTGCAGTTGCAAAATATCTCCATCCCCTGCTGAGCCTAGTTTTTAGTAAAACAATGAGCATAATACATTAGCTAACATTTCAAAGTGTTTTGCAAAGTCCCAGGTCGCATACCACAATCCGTGACCCAGCTCCATTTGTATTTCTTCTAGGAGTTTGCAGGTCAATTTTGTGCCATCTTGGGTAGTGGCTGTATAACATAGGTCAAGTGGTTAATATTCTAATGAATTTGTCGTAGATAAGTCAGTCCTATAACAAACCTCTGCAGAGGCCCACTTGTCAGTAGAAAAAAAATGTTTAAGCTAAGAAAATAAATTTCAGAATATCCTTTCTTATTGGGTTTGCAATAGTGTTTTCACCCCAAGGGGAGAAAAAACTTTTGAAATAGGTCAGTACCAAATAGATAATTATATCTATTCATCAATCTACAGAAAAGGAAAAAAAAGCAAATTTAAAGAATAGAAGAGGCAACAAGAGAGCCACCGTGGTGTACACCAGTGCAGTACTGTGTGTTCTATGTTATCTGTTCAGGTGTGCCGTACCTGAAATAAATGTGAAGGAAGTAATCTCCAGAAGTTGTCTTATGGAATCTATTGCTTAAGGATAGAAGTTATCCTTAAAAACTTTCAGAAAAGGAAAGCAGTTCCTCAAATATCTGCAGATCACTACTAACAGGAAAACAAAAGCTAAGTTCAGAAAAGGTTTAAAAAGAAGCACTATAGATTATTGTTCAGCCAGAGATTGGTACCTTTTTGTTCTGAAGAAAAAACCAGAACCGTATATTTCCAAAGTAGTTTATCTTATGCATTATGGAGTAGTTAGTTCATAACTGCAAGGACACCCTGTGGGGTGGTGTCTGAAGTCTGCTGATCCCTCCACAGATCCCATAACCATGCTGAGACAAATGACAAAAGACTGGAGTAATATATACATTAAGCAGTGAAATCGGGGTGATGTCTCATTGGGAAAACTCAAGCCAACTCTTTAAATATAAATAGTCAGAAGGTAAGCCAGAGTGAATCCATACATGTATAACTATGCAAGTTGTCAGAAGATCTTCTAGCCCAGAGTATGCTCCTAATGTAACTATAAGAAACTGATTGTCAGTCTGAGTCAGGAATGTCAGAATTACTGCTCCATTAAATCTAATGGCTCCCTGAAGCACGAAATAAGGTGGGTTAACCAATATTAAATTTTGTTCATCCAATCAAAAATGTGGTGACATCTCCCTGCCCATAAAAAAAATAATTAAAAACGTGATTACGGCGAATATCTGTACTGTACAGCATGGAAGTCCAGAAAGAAACACCAGAGAATTAAAATGTGGATCTCAGAAAAAATTCCTTTCTCCAAAAGATTTCTTGGCACAGCAAGTTACCAGGTGTGCTGTAAATAGTCTAGTAAATTTGTTCCCATTACAGCTGAGAAAGTGCAGTTTTGCCCATTACAAGGAAGTCAGAAAATCTCTTCTAAATGAGAGAAAAGTGAAGGGTGTATTTTTTTCTCTGTGGTTTTACTTTTAGTGCTTACTCATATTCGGAATGATAGATCCTTCTTTCAATTGAAGTTTGGAAAATAATTAGAGAAAAGGTGAACTACAATTCCTATTCAGCATGAAAGCACCAAAATAGTGTATGCACAAGCTGACATGGTACAGTGTGTGGTGGACAGCTTTTATGACACCATAAAGTCCTGTCTTATTCCAGTTCTGTGCCAGTGTAGTTACACTAAAACCAGTGGACTTAAACCCAACAAAATAAACAGGAAGAAGGGATTAGAGGCCCCACAGTGTGTATGGAACATTACAGAGTCTTTAATGTCTGCTTGTAAAGAGCAGTAGATGGCTGGCCTTAGGCAATCAGATATTAAATAAATGCCCAAAGCAATTTGATAGAATGGGTTGTGTTCTGTGCTAAACAGCAAAACTGTACCCTCTCCTTTCTACCCTGAGAAGAGCTTACTCTGGCTGTCTGAGCAATTTTTTACCATTCTTGCCCACAACACACTTTCTGCTCTTCAGCACCAGAGATTCCTCTCTCTGATGTCCTTTATTCCCACCTGGAAACACAGATGGCAGAACTGCCTCCAGTGTTGCCAATGTGGAACAGATCAGGCATGGCAGCATCACTGTCAGTCATTTGTCACAAGTTCCCCTTTGATCTCTAGTATCTTTTTTTCTTTGGTTTTTTTTTTTTTTTTACTAAATTATTTCCTTCCTTTTGGCATCTTCTTCACTCTGAAGGACTTACTCTTTCATTGTATGTACGGATGGTATTTAGTGAAGCAGGGTGTTCTGTGCTACAGCAGGGACAGAAATAATTCTAAACGACAGGTGACCTGAAACAATAAAAAGTGGGCAGATGCAGGCAAATTGCCTCAGTAAGCACTGTGATTGTGTATGATCCTTTCCACCTGCTAATGAATATGCATGGGGAAAATAAGAAACTCTTTTTTTTAAACTGTGTTGAGTTTGCATTGGCGAATAAATCAGGATGATAAAATGTGAAGTCATCCATATTTAAGATTCAACAGAAAATGACAGTTCTAATCTGCCCAAGAATAAAAATAGATTCAGAACCAGGAAGTTTCTGAATGTCAGAAAAGGAGATCTGTAATACGCAGCAAGCATTTAGTCTGGAACAGGGGAAAAGGTTGTTTTCAGGTAAATTTACAGGTGGGATGCAGTTGTCTGAGGCCATAATTTTGAGAATGCCAATGATCTTGGTGCTTCTTTTCAATTGTACTGATTACTCTGTCAGGCTGAAAATAACTGTATGTAATTAGCACCAAAAAGAAATTAATCTGAGAAGACAAATGCTATCATCAAAGGGTAGCGTGGTAAGGAAAATGACAAGGCTGATGATAAAGCCATAATAGGAACTGGCAGAAGAGAACCCCCACAGCTGTAAATTTTGGCATATTCTTGGGCATTTTTAGAAGAACAGTCAGACTTTGCTACGTTAAGAAAGTTGCTTGTCTTGAATATGCTAGAATAAGGATCATAAACAAATGAGATAAACAATTTAATAAATGAGTTATGTACATTGCCAGAATCTACATAATCCTGGACTTGATTAAAACACTTTGGCACTTAAATGTTGACCCTTTCCTAATGGCAGATCTGGGTTTTCCACTCATGTACTGCACAAACTCTGGCAGTACACAGTTATGACATAGACTCAGCTGGATCTTCAAACTCAATATTCTCTTGATCATTATACTAGTGGAGTTGTATTCAGTGCTGTTTCCAAACCAACACAACCAGACTGGGCCTTTTTCAAAACACAGAATTCCTGATTGCTATGTGATGTGTACTCTCCTCCCAGGTGTATACCAGAATAATTTAATGTATAGATTTATTTGTTAACATAGCTAGCTTGAAACAAGAGCTGAAATTCAGATATATCTGTGTTATGCATTATTGTGATTTCCATAGCCTTTCTTTTATTTAAATATTAAACAGTTGTTACATTTAAATATTATTTTAATTTGCAATATGAATACCCCTAAATCTAATGGCTAAGATGCCTGCATAAAACAGGAAGACAGCAATTTCAGATCCTTCTTCAAATTGAGGAATACAGGAAATTTACCCTGAATCTTGCTAATTGGTTATTTAGGCACAAAACTCTTCTCAGAAAGATAAAGTTTCTTGTTTGAGACAAGTGATGTTTACATGAGTTCTAGACATCCTTCCACTCTGGTGCCAGAAAATTACCTTTAGAACTAGAGATGTAATGATTTTTTTTTTTTTGGTCAACTGTTTCATAGGGATAAAATTTAATCTTCCAACAGAGAAACATATGGGGACAAAATTTTCTACCCTGTATGTCAGGGCTGTGTCTTGCCATAGCCACAATCTGAGTTGCAATATTGAATGTCACAGTGGTTTTGCAGTGTAACTTCAGGTTGACAAAGTGTGCACAGCAGCTGTCATTGTTAAAATCAGTGATTCACTGTGAAGATTAAAAATTACTTTTCCTTTGAGTCAGGGCCTTCTTTCACTCTCACAACCCAGTGTGAAATTGTGTAAAGATGCTTTGCCCTAAATCTGTCCAACCAAAGACTACAACCAAAAGTGATATTGTACAAAGTGATTTTTCAGTAGGGATAATGAACCCAGCTAACCCAACAGCATTGCCTTTGGGAAAAAGTAGCTTGCCTTGATGTGATCTGTCAAAGTCATCTGTGAGACCTCTACCCAGCAGTGAATTATTTCCTGTGGGCTGCTTTCTAGTATGTTTTAGCCACTGAGTTGGTTTACAGTTGGACAAAATTAAAGATTTAGAAGTCTTAAAATGGGCAAGCCCTTGAGGACATCCAAGGATGCCTGCTTTCCAGTGCTTGTCCGTCCACCACCCACATCTCAAGGGTCTTCAGTTGAGCCTGAGCTACGGAGGCTTGGGCTGGCCATGTCTTCTCCTGTAACCTTCTAAAACTCTGCTATGATCCAGGTTCAGCTGACCTACATCACACCCACAGCTTTACCCCTGCTGAAGTTAAACCTTTCCCGGGTTTAAGATGTCATTGTTGACCCTGCAGGCAGTTAAAGCACCTTGCAATGCAAATAAGTTTTGTCTTAGTGCACAATTGACTGCAAACCAAAAATGGCCGTGTGCTAGGAAATGTGCCAGGATGGTTTGTTTCCTGCTGCCCCCAAACACGTGGTCCAGCTGCCATGTAGGAGTGAGGTTCATTTGTGCCTCGTGGAAGTGCTGCTTGACGGGCCTCATAGGGCTATGTGCAGCGCCATGGTTGTGAGGAGAGCTGTGGGGAGAGCACATGCTCATGCTGAGACTAAAGCTGGCTGCTGCTCATGCTGGGGGATGGCAGATGCTTGCTGAGAGGGTGCCTTGAACTCTGGGAAAGAGAGATTCCATTTCTGGGAACTCCTCTAATACATAAGTATTGAAAATGCAGCATCACCCTCTTTACCTAATGTCTTTCTTCAGACTGGATCAGCAATTTCCTATTCATCCTGCAAGCTCCCAGTGGAAGACAGGTTCCTGACTTAAATGCCCTTGACTTCTGCAAAGATACAATTCTCCCAAAATAGTTAAAGGACACAGAGAGGTCCCCCAAAGCAGGAATTTCTACCTCAGGCTTACAGAGGAGCCTGCTTTATGCAGAAAACAAGGGTAGTCAGTGTAGGAGAAGGTTAATAAGATCTGTCACTGGCTATCCAGGGATGCAAGCTTTGTTAAAAGACTTTACACTGGGCATCCAAATAGTGCAGGCTTAATCTTAAGTTTGTACCTGCACAAAATACTAAACCTAATATGACCATAGAGTAGGTCTATTTTTAATATCCATGTCTGTGTAGGTTTGCTTCCATTGAGTCATAGCTAATTAAAATAGTTCTGTTGTTCACCTCTAAATAACATGATCTATTTATATTTATTTAAGTAAAAAAAGCTTTTAAACACTCACAGACTTTTGAAAAATTTGACACGTGGAAATCTCTGTGTAGTCATTTAAGGATCTAAAGGGTTACTCAGGGAAAATCTAGCGGTTTGGTGGAACGCTGGTTAATTTTTATTGTCTGGAGAGAAGGAAACTTTCAACATCAATATTTAAAATTAAACTGAACACCTGTTCCATCTTTTCTTTTTTTTTTTACTACATTTATTTCAAGAGTACTAATTTTCTGTGCATGGCAGCACTTGGAACAGGTGCAGCGAAGCAGAAGTTGGAAGAATATGTTTGCTCTGATTGCTGGCCAGAGGGCAACACAAGGCTACATAGCAATGCTGAGGGCAAATGAGCAGCTCTTTCATACTGATCAGTCTGCAAACCACACAACTTTTCCTTCCTGCTTATTTCTTTGTTTGTTGGTGTTTTTTTTTTCAAAGAGCTTATCATATCAACACATTTTCAAACTTTCTGGTTTTAACAGTAAGTCACTGAAAGGTCGGGTTTATTTTAGGAACACATACATTTTATGTAAAGAGTAGAACAGTGCATGCATGTACAGGTGAAATGAATGATATCATAAAAAGCTACGTAGCTCACACTCAGGCACAAAGAATGAAACTATTAAGTACTCTATTAAAAAGCTTCATGGAAGTTTGCATGCATAATTTCATTAATTTAAACTTTTATAATCACTCATTCTTTATAAAAGTAGAGATTTTGCATTCTATCTCTACATCCCAATGTGAATTGCAAACATTTTGTAAAAAAAACTTGTAATAGCATGGTAAAGTAGGAAAATAGAAAAAGCATCATATAGCTGAAGGAAACCAAAACAAAAGGGGCAATTTTGTTAGCTCTCATGATTTTTTCATGCCTCAAATAATGTGTTATTTTTCTTTAAAAAACCTTATTATATCCCCATGGGTTAGGATTAGGTTTAGGTTTAGCCCTTCTGGCTGCCTAAGCACTGCTGACTTATTGCTGTGACAGTACACATGCGTCTCTGCTACACCTGATCTTGTAGAATGGCTTCTCCATGGGCCCTGGAAAGAGTTTTCACCATGCAGTAAACAGACACAAGTAAATTTGTAGGAATGATCATCACTTTCCTTAGGAGAGAGAGATAAAGGAGGAGAGATAAAGGGTGAAGCTGTTGCTGTACTGAAACTGAGCACAGACATGTTATTATGTTCAAAGGACCCATGATTTCAACAAAGAAATCAAAAGGCCTCTTACCTCTTCCTGAACAGAGCAAAGCCAATGTGAGAAAAAATGTGAATAATTTCAAAGAACTAATCACAAATGTCTCATCACAATACTAAAAAAATACATGATCTGAAATTTAAATTATGACCTAAATATTAAACAATGATTTTAAAAAATCATAAAGATTAGATAAGAATTAAACATCAATAAAGAACACTTATTTGCTTACTTGTAAATATGATTTGGATATAAGAAAAAGGATATAAATTTTGTGAAAACTTTGAATATTTCTTTGAAGAAGATGACTTGTAAGGTCTGAAAAAAATCATAAAATTGAGCTGCATTGAAGATATCCATTTTTAGATAGGAAAGATGAGGTTTCTGTCTCATTCTTTTACTGGACACTTGATCCCAATCCTCAGAAACATGATTGGTTCAAACTGCTCTCGCCAGCTCTCCTCATTGCTGCTAGCAGCAGTGAATGCTTAGCGCAGAAGAGAGCTTCTCACTTGTGCGTCAGGATTTCATAATCTTAAAAGCAAGCCAACAATATCCTGAGAAAATAAGACAGATAAAAGAACAAAGATAAAAGAAAAATTAAAATATTAGTGGAACAAGGGATTATGTGCTAGAGAAGGAAAGGCAGGAGAAACTACAGGAAGTAAGCTGGTCAGCAGGTTAACATGCTATTAGCAATCCCTGACAAATTTTGTTTTAGATTGAGAACATTTAAGCTGCCATTGTTTCTCAGAAAGGCTGCAGTTTTCCTCTCCAACTATCTGCTGTGTATTTTCAGTATTTCTCCTTAAATTTATCTGATAGATTGGCAGGGAACCAATACAGAAAGTAGATCTGAAAAAAACCAAATTGATTACTTTTTGCAGGTCCAAAGGATAAAGTAGAATATTTTGGCAGAACCAAAACAGATCAGAAATAACTGTATTTATAGATTAGCTCAGAAAGACCTCACCTTCTATAAACTCAGGTGGCTGTGTGCAAAGAATGCCTAAATCCACCCTTTTCCCTGAACTATGGGCGAAGGGTGGGGGGCAAACCACTGTGTGAAAAGGCGGGCTAGAAGGGGGAGGGTGATGAGTAGGACTCCTTATGACTAGGTAGCTCTTTAGGGATCTGAAGTCAGCTGCTTCTGTTTGTTCTTAAAGATACTAAGTTATGCCACTGTAGCGAGCCAAAATACATTCCATACTGCAACATGGCTTTTACTGCACAGCACTGAAGGGCCGCTTCACTGATCTGGTTCTCCACTCAGGAGAACCATCATGATCTGAAAGAATTTGAGGTTAATACTTGTGAAGATTGTTCTTTGCTCTAAACTTAAATGGATGAAAGTAACCTTTAATGATTGCAGTCAGAGTAAAACAAGTTGGAAGAGTTGGCATTGCTGCCAGAGGTTGCCCTGTATGCATTTTCATGATGAACACTTTGTTATCATTTTATCTTTTGTATTGGTCACAATTCACTGTAGAGAGGGGGAGGTAGGAAAATGATGAGGGAGAACAGTAGGAGAATGGCTACAGATGTTATAATTTCTAAGTTTTAAATTGCAGCATCCAAATGTGCTAATGGTTTCCTTTAGACCAATAATCTTCTGATTCCTTCTGAAGAGTAGTATTCAGGGGTGTATCTCCTAAAGTGTTTTCATAACCCACTTGATTACTATTCTTGTCCTATACCAATGATTTACTTGCATCGACAGAAAAGACAACAGTGCCTGTGATAGATTGTGGAAGAAAGAGCTTGAGTTTAATTTTGAAGTAGACTTACTGTTAAAAGAGAATTTTAAACTGCTTAAAATCTGTCCAGGTGGCATCAGCTAAATCACTCTAGCTGATTTCAATAACCTGAACTGAACTACTTGGTGCCCAATGTACAGTTGGTGACATTATAGATGGAATGTGCTGAGAAACTAAGCACTGTGGGATTGCTTTTTAAGGTAATTTGGGCTAAAAAGAACGTGAACTGACCTATAACCACCTGTTTTGTGTTTCTTCAGCCAAATGCTGTGTTTCTCCGCTGAGCTCCTTCCCATACTCAGAGCTGCTGGTATAAAACCTTGCTGGTAGTTTTCCACTTTATCTGTGATTTCTTTTCTGGAAGAGTAAGATGCTTATAAGAAAGCTGAGGCTAAGGAAATGTCACAGTGAAGCATTATGGAAATTCAGTATAATTGAAAAAGAAGGAATAACAACAAAAGTGCAAAATGCTGGATGAATGCCCTCCATGCTTCAAAAGGTTAAAGAAAAAAGAGCTGTTTTCCACTCCTGAAGTTTTCTTTCAGTATTGAGTAGGTAGGACCCTTGCTCTGATATTCTAATCTTTTCAGTTTTCTTACAGAAGTTGTGTAATGCAACTCTGCATTATATTTTAGGGTTCCAAGCACCTCTGCCTTGCTTCTCCAGCCTTCTGTGAATCTTCGGCTTGTAGCATGTCAAAATTTAGCTAGCCAAGAAAGAGTTATCTGGAACACTGTCTCTGAAAATTATATGGCTCATGTTCACTGCTCGTCAGTGGAGGAGTTTTACTGCAGAGGCAGTTTTTTACTTCTTACGTATTTAATTGTGTTAATATATAGTAGTGATATTTTTGTCTGTCAGCCCAAAAGCTCCATTCTTTCAGTTAGAGAAAGCAGCCTGAAGTACTCAAATTGTCAAAAAATGTTAAACTCCATCCTTTCAAATGATTCAATGGAAGATTTATTTAAATGGAAAAAGAAACAAGGCAGAGGGGAATCCATTTACACAAAGAATGATTTCGCTGCTTATGTCAGTCAGCCATACAATTTGAAATGAAAAAGGTAGTTGATGTAAGGGACATATTTTTGTGAAAATTTTAATGACAAATGCTTCCATTTTCCACCTGTTTTTCCTTATGTTTTGCAGAAAAACTGACATTCTAATAGGTGTCAGCAATTCTAAATGCAAGTGAATACAGGGAATAGAGATTTCTTTAAAGAGTGGTCATTAGCTGTGACGGTGGTCACAAGGGTTTTTGGGTGAAGGAAGAGACGAGATCCTTGACTCCATGATCAGAAGGCTTGATTTATTATTTTAAGATATACACATATACTATGTATATACTATATACTAAAAAGAAAAAGAAAGGAGAGTTCCAGAAGCTGCTAAGCTAAGAAAGAAAAGTAAAGAATGAATAACAAACCCTGCTCTCTTGGACTGTGTCTGAGAGAGCTCCATTCTGGATTGGCCATTATTTCTAAACATCCAAGCTGGGCTAATCCAGACGGACCTGTTGCATTCCACAGCAGCAGATAACCTATTGTTTACATCTTGTTGCTGAAACTTCTCAGCTTCAGCAGGAAAAATCCTGAGAAAAGATTTTTCATAAAAGAAATGTCTGTGACAATTAGCAGACACAGAAATTCGAAAAATTATCAATGTCATTGTCTACATTTGAAACATAATATTCTTCCCCAGATTTCTCTTTTGTCCCTCTATTTTATTTTCACACTGAAACCTATTAATGATTATCCAATGTCATACACCTAGATGCATCATCAGTTTTTTTCAAGGGTATTTCAAAATATTTCAAAACCATGAATGTTTTTCTTTAAATTAATATATTCTTACCAAACCTTTAAAGAGATGATTTCTAAGGAGTCCCACACATACAAAAAACTGTGACAAAAGAAATATAGCAGACAAACCAAAATCTTACATCAGTGATGGCCCCTCTATCTTTCTTGGGATGTGAGGAAGGGATGTTCCTTGCTAAAAGAAATCTCCTGGGAAATCCCAGTTGAGCCATTTCTACGTCACCTGTGACCATTGCATTCCGCTTAGGCTTAAATTATGAACCCATTGTCGAAGTTAGTCATCCGTTTGAACTCTTTCTCAAAATATTGTCCAAGGAGGGACTGAGCCTGATAACTCAATACGTCTTTTCTCTTACATAGAGCTTTGCCTATGCAAATTTGATTTCTCATCTGTTTGGAGTAACATCAACTTTTGTTTCTCACATGCCTGAGAGTTCTGCTGTAAAGTATAGCCATGCTTTAACTGTGTCCTTTTTTTCCAGTTTGAATTCCTACTCCTCCCATGATCAGCTTTCTCGACCAGCTGCTAACAGATAGCTCCTCCATTATCTCATTAACTGTCCTTGCACACAAAATCCCTGCCCCATTAACTCTCTCCTGTAGATGTGGGGTAGGACACTCACATTCACTCCAATCCTCTTCTGTTCATCTACTTAATGGTTGCCAGATCTGAGGGTGATGTCTTTGAAAAAAAAAAGCCAACTTGGTAAAGAGGTCGTAAATCATGGCAAAAGATAGAACTGTAAATCTAAAAACCTTGACATAAGAGGGAGTAGTTGCAGATAAAAAGTGCTTATAAAAATAATTATCTCAGCTCCTTAGGCAGAAGTCAAGATAAGCAGTTAGGGGACGTGATGCTCATGATATCACATTCTACACAATACATGGTATTTGTGTAGGAATCAAGGCATCGTATTCCTGTTCTCAAAATAGTACGACTCAGTCAGTCATTGCCCCAGTGAGGAAAACAGGACAAAAGTATTTTGTATTCAGATGAATACCAACCAGTTACATTTTGTGACAGGTGTCATAGAGGGTTGTAACACACCAGTACCATGTCAAAGAAACATATAAGAACATGGGAAGAGTATTGGGTCTCAGACATTGTTGGCCAAATAATGGTTTCTTCCTTGTTGTTCTCATTCCAACACGGGAGCACACAGAACTCTTCACATGTCACAGTAAAAAAATGGATAAATAGCATTTGTGTGAAGATAAAATTCAGATTCTCTGTCAAAGACTCAAGATCACATTGGGAAGTAAGAAACAGCAGCTGTCACAGCCCTTCCATGCTGAAATGAATACAAATTTAGGGAGTGAAAAGGAGCTGTAAAAGAAAATGCACAGTGCAAATATAAACCAGAACTGTACACTAAGAAATTCTATTTTGAATGGAGGGACAGGTTAGGGAGTGAGAAAGATGTGGAAATACAAACTAGAGACTGGAACTGAGAAAAAAACTAACCACTTTTGGGGCCAGTGTGTTTGAAGCTACACAACTGTATTTCAGCAAAAAAAGGAGCAAAATTGCGGGATGGCAGAAGAAATATAATGCCTCAAGGAACTAAAGAAGACCTCAGGAAGGACATTTTCTTAAATGTGAATTTCAGGAAAATATTGAAAGGAAAAGCAAAGGAGCATGAAATAGAAGAAAATCCCTGCAAGAAAAAATAATCACAGGTTTCCTGAAGATTTGGTGGGAGTCTCCGCTTTTATGGTAGAAAAAGGCAAAAGTAATAAAAGTTAGTATTAATCTAACATAGTCTCACCTAGTTTCCTCTCTAAGCAATTCAGAGGAATAAGCACTTTTAAAGTGCATCTCACCCCATCTTCTACAAGACTTCCAAAGTAAATCAGACTAGTGGTGGCTTAAAAGTTCCTGCGTCTCTTTGTCAGCTAAAAGAAGAGTGAAAATGCTCTGATGAAAATATCTAGATTACAGATGTCTACATATAATTTCCCAAAGTGTCTAAAACTCCACAGGGAAATTTCAGAACCAAAAGCTATGAGATGGAACTGTTTACACAGGTGTTCACAAGGTCCCGCTTCAACATCACATGCTGACACGTAAACTCAAATAGTTTGACATTATATTGGAAAAACTTTGGTGTTTGAAGTACAGGTAAGAAATCAGAAGATAAAAACAGCAAACAAGAGCCAACTAAATCACAACAGAGTTGCTAAAATGCACCTGACATCACTCTCCTAATGAAACAAGAGTTGTCCAGCCTAGTCTGGAGAATACAAGACTTCTGTTAATCAAAACCACAAAACTATTAGAGAACCCAGAAGTAACACCATACTCTGGAGAAACAAAGGTCATTTGAAACATAACTATGAAGAACAGAAGAAGATAGTGCAAAACAGCAGACTAGATTCCGGGCTTAAGCATCTTGTTCAACCCAGGCGTCACAAAGAAGTAACTCTGGGAGTATTCTGCACTTCTTTCATTCATGTTAGAGTTTTCTTGCCTAATGGTAATTTTTTGTCTCTTTTTCCTTTTGCATTGCTATAACCAGCTCTAAAACTAGCTCTTTGCAGAGTTTTATCCTGCTACATTGGCAGAGAAATAGGAAGTGTACAACACCAGAAGAAAGACGAACTTTTTTTACCTTTAATAGCAAAACTAATACATAGCTGGGAGAACTGAAAATCAATAATATGTTTGGGAGTATTAAGTTCTTCTGGTTTTTGAGAGAAAGACCAATATGAAAAAATTAAGATATCTTTAGCTGCAACCCAGCTTCAACTGAAACAGAGGGGATGAGGACAAACCTGTGTCTTGGATTGTGACATGTAGATACCCAGAGGAAGCTAAATGAAAATTAAGTGCTCTCTGGAAAATATTAAGAAAAATGCTTAGCAGAACAGTCAAAGTGCTTAATAAAATTATTTAGGGGTAGCAAAGGACTGAATGGAGATTCACTATTTTCAGCAGTCATTCCTGTAAGCTGTGCTTACTTTCTCTCTTGTGGCACGCTAACCATAAAACGGTTACATCACCAAACTATGGTGATGTTTCCCGTCTGGCAGAGTAAGTATTTTATTAATGTCTACAAGCCAAAATAGCTTTGGCTGGAAGGAGTCAGAGAAGATATGTTTATCTGGGAGGCAGGCATTGCAGTTCAGAATATTTTTAGAGCTGAGACTGAAATAACTACACTTACAGAGAGTGGCCTTAAAGCTGGACTCCCAGCTTTAGGGCAGAGACAGCATGATGCCAGTCTGAAAAGTATGCTCTGGGGTTCCTGATTTAAGGAACTTCTAGAGGTAAAAATAAACAGGACTTCAAGCCCATTTTTAGATCTCATAATAGATCCAGTGCCAGTAGAGTAAGCAAAGCAGCTTTCCTAGGGAAGCATTTAGGGAGCATTAGGGAAGCATGGTTTATTGGTTTCAGTTGCCTCCAGACCTAATCACTAGCTAAGTAAAAATTATTATGCATACTGTATATAAATTGTGTTTTTTACACAGTGACTGCTGTGGTGAGTGGTTGGTCTTCAGATACCCGATTCCTGTGGGGGAACTGCAAGGGGACTGCAGTACAGCGTGGAATCCCAACAGAGAGTGTGTAAGTGTGCCTAGCCAGCTCTGTTCAAAACAGAACATCTGAAAGCTGGGGAAAAGAAGGGAGGAGGACCAGAGGGCAGTAACCCTGACTAAGGGAGAAAAGCAATGTGTCCAGTGTCAAAACAGAAGTAAAAATAAAAATTAAAAAATTAAAAAATAAAAACCAGTGATGAGATACAGGTGTGTGTAATATCTCCATCTCTGAGACATTGCTGGTACCATGCTCTAAGGATGTCCAGAATCACAGATTGCTGAAGCTGGACTGTTTCCACTGTTCAGGGAAAACATCTCTCCCTGCATGCTTGTGCTGTTTCATACTACCCCTCAGACATACGTTGCTGGCCACCATCTGAGACAAGATGCTGAACTACACCAACCCTTCATGACTTAATTGCAGCATTACCTTTGTTTTTACATGCATTTGTATCTGCCTATTTTTCTTCTCAGTAGGAAAGCACTTTCAGTGTTTTGTTCTAAGTTAGAAATAACAGAACATTAGCCTTCCTTCATTATCTGGTCTATGCATTTGTTTTGTAGCCTCCATTTAGTGCTTTGCACATTGATCCTCACTGCAGAACTTTGCAGGTTAAAAGCAAGAAGGTGTTATGGAGGACATAACACAGGAATCCATATTGAGAACTGAGAAAACAGTATACACAAAATGAAATTTCTGCTTTCAGTGCCTGCTTGCCCTCTGCCACACTTCTAAATTCCATATTAATAATGTTCTAAGCATTGCCTGAATTGCAAATAAAAAGTAGTTAGTGACGTGCAGTAGGGTTAATGCAATCTTTATTTTAAATGCTATAATTAAAATAAATGTTGTTTTTTCACCACTGCCAGAAGTAATCAGATGAAAGAAGGAGGTTTATATAAGTGGAAAAATCATTATAGTTTGTGTGTCTTTGTACACTAGTATTAGAAGCTGTCTATAGCTGAATAAATACTAAATACTTCTTTATAAAGCAAGGTAGGTTGTGTGTTTCAGCTTTAATAGCTACTAACTCATTTAACTGGAGGGTGACATGAGGCTAATCAAAGGTCACCCGAGTCCTGGTTGATGTTGAATGGGAGCTGACAGCTTTCCAGAGTAGTGCGCAATTCATAGGGAGAATTTTTTTTCCTGCAGGAGCAATATTCATCTGGGATTGACACAATGCTGAGTTTCAAAACTATTAATTCAAATCCTTAAATACTCTGGAAAAGCAGAAAACTTTTCAAGTCTTATCCTGGGGTAGTGTTCTCCTGACAAAAAAATTCTGGTCTCAGGCCAATTACTGAATTCCAATTGCAATATGTTTCATAAATAGCAGCAGGAACCTGCTCAGATGGCAAAATACAGATTTTGTAGTTTCAGTTTAAAATGACACAGACTGCATAGTTTAATAGAAAACAAGCATATACTTTTGCATTCAAGGGACAAAATAATAGAAAACATGAGGAAAAACAGGAAGGTATGGGAATATTTATATTTAAGACTAAATAAGAGATACTTCAAATGTGCACAGTCCTTTCCAAGCACAAAAAACCTAGCAGTGACATGGTGAATGTAAAAGAACAGATTAAAATGCCAGCCCTTGTTTTTTAAAATCCCTGTGTCTGACAGCATCATAAGCTTGAATTCGTGTGGTATATTTTACTACCTTTGAGAGTAAAAGTTTCTTGCTCAAATGAGTGCATATACACGCTCTCTGGCAGACGGAAGTGCTGTGATTGGGCATGCAAAGTGATTATCCTCCCCTGCAGACATGCTGAATACAAGCGAGGATACATGTGAAGACATGTAGCCTATTTCACAATTGTAAAATATTACCCATAACAAAAACACACCTTTTCAATAGACCTTGAAATATGTCTCTCAAAGAGCTCTTACAATCAAGGTTACCCTTGAGTGTGTAACACACGCACACACAAACAGGTTCTCTTAGAGTGTACTTTGGAAGATACTTTAATGCAATGTACCATTATAGAGATAATTATAGTGGATTTAAGATCAGGTCAAGAGGAAATGTGAAACTCATCAGTTAGGGGCAAAAAATGAGAGGAAATATCACACAATTAGAAAATAATTAAAATTGTATTGAACCTATCTCTGACAAGGATATTTATCCATGAACCCATGGAGAGAGGGGATGTTCTTTGAAAAGATAATGAAGTAGAAAAATGCTTTGCCATGTGGCTACAATGGAAATTAAAAAGTCTTTATGTCAATGTGTAATAAAAGTAATTACAGAGGTTTTGCTACTACAGTGTAGAATATACCTATGGATATGTCTGAAACCTACAGCTGTCTAAACAGCCAACCGAAATTCCTTAATCCTCCTTCTGTCAGTCAGTAAAAATTGTTCTCTAGAACAACATCTCCAGGATGATGACTATAATCACTTTCCACTCAATTTTAACAATTTCTTAAAAAAAATTATTGATAACTAAAATATTTCATTTTTTACAGTGTAGAATTTCAGCTTTTGAAACTACTATGGGAAGAACTTGAGTGTCAGGGGTTGTGAAAATTTATCTGATAGAATTCTCTGAATTTTCCTTCATGCCCATCATCCTCTCTTCACTTGCTTTATATTTTGTGTCATTTCTGTTAGCTCTTTTTCTGTTTAACTACACTCCTCTTTAGTATGCGCCCTCTCAAATTCTGATATCATTCCTCTTTGGTTTTCCTGACATACAGAAAGCCTTGACTGCAAATGGGCCCCGATGAAGCTTTCATTATCACCACAACTGGCAGCATTAGTTAACCACCTTGAAACATCAGGAAGCTCAGAGGATCTGAGACAATATCAGAGCGCAAGTTCTCTTTCTTTTCCATTTTCCATTCTGCCCCATCTTCCCTCTCACATTTACAGTTGGCTTCTTACTGCTGATGAAGTAGAAATACTGTTTCAGAAAAGAGAACATATCCTCCCTTAAGTATTTGTGCCGGTAGTTAATGCATATTAAAACCAAATTACCTTCAAATAGTTCTCCTTTGCCTTTCCCCTTCCCTGATATATTAGAAAGCCGCGCTAAAACAATTTGTAGACTAGTTTTCAAAGGGCAAAATCTCACTCAGGACTCTTTTATTCCTGATTAGCCTGACCACACATTCAATAAAATGCAATTAAAGATCTGCTCAGCGGTGAGAGCGTGGGAATTAAAGGGAGGAAACCATGGCCTGATTTTTTAAATTTCAAGTATTTTTGCATCACAGTAATCAACAATATAAAGGTTTTCTAAGGAAAAATTCCACAAATAACCCACATTCTACCTTTCTTCAAATCTATAATTTTCCTTAGTTTGGATTTTGATGGTGTTGGTTTAGTTTTGCACTTTCAATATTTTTTGGGTGTTTGTTGTTATAAAGCTCAAGTCTGTGAGTGGAAAGGAAATGTTTCTTGCACAAATGTGTTGCAGTATTCATCCTTTTTAGTGGTACCTCTATTGAAATAAATTGATTAAATTTGCAGAGACATAGTCAATTCCAAGCACAGCAGGGACTTGATTTCTAGACAACGGCATTGTCCTACTTGTCCTCTACTGTTGTAGTCCAGTAGAGTTAAAATAAGAGGAATGTGTGAAATTTAGTCTACTCTCAATCGATTTATGTACTGCTTAAGCAGAAGCAAGCAACTCTCCCTTTCTGTGTAGATCTATTTCATCATTTTGTCAGGAAAAAAGTAAAGAGCTCACCATAGTGGATGGTGCAAATTATTAACCATTTTGCATAAGAGAATTCTTGATTTAGCTTGTTTTCCAATAACTTGTGGATATCTATTATAAGGTAGTGACTGAACTACCATCTGCTGGGGGTGGAAAATATGTAATAACATCCCCAATATGGTGGAACTAGTCAGTTAATATGCAGGTAGTGTGGGAAGCAACCCTTCACACAGATGTTAAGTAAAAAATAGACTGTTTACACTTATATGTGATATTTAGGATCACAATAAGATGACAACCCCACTTAAATAACTGAATTCTATTAAGTCAAATGCCCAAGAACAGTTTTGCTAGATACGTACCTTAAATATTTGAGTTGGGAATGAAATAAGAATCAGACAGCGGGTTTAGGATATAGGTAGAGAGAAGAGGAGCTGCTGGTTTCTCTAGCTTGCAGCTCAGCTTCCTGAGGTCAGAGGTACCTCACCAAGTTACTTGAACAGTACATTTATTATTCCCATTTGCTTGCCCAGGTATCCTTGCTGTTTTTCAATACCAAGTTTTATCAATTTAAACTTGATAATCAATCCAAATAAAGTCCAGAGTCTGGAGCAGGGGCTATATGTTAATTTACACTTGAGCTTCACTTTGTGTAATGCAATCATGCTGATATTGTCCAGTGGACAGCTCTGGTGACAGATGCAAAGGAATCCTGCTAGTCTGTGATAACCAGCTTCTGCATTGCCAGCAGCATGCAAACTAGCTAGCTTGAAGGCAATGCTCATGCAAAGTATAGTCAGAGCCAGACGCTGTCAAGGGCAGCAGACAGCTGATGATAGCAACACATGGTCCTGTGCTCTGTTTTGCTCACAGCAGCTCCCAGGAAAGATGTGCTGAATGCTGCTGATACAAGGAGAAAAATGGGGTATGTGGCATTCAGGAATCTGCACCAGAAAGTTCTCTCTTATAACCATCCCTGCTTTGAGCCTTTTTTGTTTGGGCACTTTGAGCATTGCACCAACAGGCATTGTAAGCACGGTGTATGCTAATTAAAAGTACAAAGCTAGTACTTATGGATATATCGTTTATCAGCTCTACACCCAGCAGAGCCAAGATTGAGGAACCACTGGTTCCTCAATCTCAGCAGCAGAATCCTCAACATGTGTTTTCTGAAGACCAGGCTTTGTCTCTTAGGAGGTAAAGGGTTGACCTTTTCTGCTCCCTGGAGTTGATTTTCAGCGTGCCTGACCTGCCATAATCCAACCCTTTTTAGTATTTTCTGGTTTTTATGTTCATGTTTTGCCTCTTTAATCTCTAAGACGTCTGTCTGAACAATCCAGCCTCTTCAATTTTACCTTTCTTATCTCATGTGGCTCTGCTCTCCAGACTGTTTCACAGCCTTTCTGCACTACACAATTTCTTCATCAGCCTAAGCCAAGGTTATGCAGCTGGGCTATATTAGACCTGAGCTGAGCCATGGGGAAGGGAGGGTGTTAAAAGGGTGCCACAGAGCAAGTGGGTTACAGATACTCAGATGTAACAGATCAAAATTGCCCCAGACCAAACACACTGAACCTTTTATCTCTTTCCTGAAACAGAAGCCATTACTCCCTTTGCTCTCCCACCAATAACTTCCCTCCAAGGCCCCTAATGACAATAGTGGCAAGCTAGCACCCTATAACAGACAGCAAAACCCATTTTTACCACTATCACTGAAAATGCATTTATTAACTGCTTTGCTTGGAGCTTATACTGGCCAGAAGAGTTGTTAGACAATATGGTCAAAGTGCCTTATGACAGCTTGGTGTTGGATGCCCAAGATTAAGTAAGGATGATATAAAAATAATCTGTCTCCTCTTTTTCTCCTTGTATCTCTGACACCTGCCTCCTTGAAAGAACCTTTTCATCAGAGCTCCTCCTACTGAGCAGAATATTATGCAGACAAAAAACTAGCTCAAGTGTTCTTTCCTGTTCCTAGGGAGCTGCCTGCCAGAAGTGGGAGGATGACCATGTCTACTAGCATTACAGTTACTTAAGCATAAGGTTTTGTCAGTGAATAGAGAGAGTTGCAGGACTCAAACAAAACCAGGGGAAGACACAAGCCTTTGTTTGAAATCTTCTGCTGAGATTTGGTGTTATGGGAGTCCAGAATCAATTATCTAACGTCTCATTTTTGATGTGTTAAATGTCATTAGAGATAAACATAATTTGATGTTTTTTCATAAACTACACTTAAATGCAATCATATTTTTTTCTTCAAGGCATAAACTGATTATTAAAAGAATGAAGGAAAAAGTTCTGTGCCTCAATCCATGAGTTGCATAATTCTGTTAGCTAAATATAATTAATGAAGCCTTTGAAGAAGCACTGCTAGTTGCTTCAAGAGACAGAGAATAAAACAAAAGTCTAATACCATGTGCCTAAACTTTTTGGGTTTTGGCAGTTGGGTTTGGCAGTTTTCTTTGGTCGTTATTTACATAAGAAGGTCAAAAATGTCAAAATGACCTAATTAATCTAGCAGAGTTGAAAAATTTGGGCTTCACTTTACAGTCACTGAAGCTGATGGAAAATTTGCCAATTACTCCAGTGGAAAAAGAACAAGACACTTAATTGGAAACATTCAAACTGTGATAAGAATATATCAATGTTAAAATGCAATTCACTGAAAATTCTCTTAGGTTTTAGAAATAATCTGATCAAGAATTGGAAGAGAAGAATCTCTCCAAAGTCAAAACGTCTGTGTAAAAAGCCTCTTTCTGCTTTATTTGTTTCCTTGAAAAATTATTTCAATGCAAAAGTGTTATTCAGCCTAAGTGAATACAAGAATTAATTTACATCTTATCTATTCATTAAAAATCCCAGTCAAACATTGCAAATTTTCCTAGTTTGGGGCTGAAGTCAAATCAAGCCCATCCAAAGCCTTTTTGCCTTTTGCCTAATTAAATGTTATGTGTGTGCGGGGGTAAACTTCATAAAGTATAATAGACATAAATGTAATGTTTCCAACAAGAACCAAAGTATCAAAAGAGCAGATTACAGAACTCCTTTCTTTCTGGGAAGCTTCAGTGAGGTGTTGCTGAGTTCCCAGACCTTTACATCTTTGAACCAGGCACCTGTGAGTTTTCTGGATTGTGTTCCCCTGCCTTTTGTATCCTTAGTGGATTTTTTTGGGGCGGCCATAACTTATTCTCAGCACCGGGGAATTTAAAAATTGCATATATGCACCATTAGTATTTGACAAATAAAAGGTACTTGAACTAAACTCGGAACATTTTTATGCTCTGGCAAGCTCAAAAGTTAGCAGTATAAAAAGCATATTCAGCCCTGTTAAATGGAGCCTTCTCACCCCCACTGCTGACACCATCACCTTATCCTACCAGCAGTGCTGTACATCACCCAGAGACCAACTGGCATCCAGAAATACTGCCTGAAGTGCTGCAGCCGTATGTGCAGGTGTTGAAAGGCGTTTTAGCAGGGCAAAGTAAACTTCACAAAGGACCCATGGGCTTCTGTTTGTTCAGCCTTGCTGCACAGGGGAGGCCAGGGGCAACACTGACACCTTCTGATAAGAGGTGAGTACATCCATTCCCTTGCTACTGCAGAGAGAGAAGCAAGATGCTCTGCATCTGCAGGAGTGGGTGGTTCTCACATCTATTTCTATTTTATTTCTGCAGTTTCAGGCATCTCCCCAAGTCCTCTCAAACATTGCACCTTTTCAATATTCAGCTTGATGTAAGTTTCAGCTTAAAAGAGACACAAGAGAAGGAAAACAGGGGGATGAGGGCTGGCAGAGGCCTCCATTGGAAGAACCTATCAGAATAAATGCAACTGTGTTGTTACTATGCTGAGGTCTTTCCATTTTTAGAAGTTCAGTTGCAAAATAATACCAAATGTGGGAATTAGATTCAGAAAGTCATTAGGTCA
The DNA here is from genome assembly GCF_000277835.1 of Geospiza fortis. Lineage (NCBI taxonomy): Eukaryota > Metazoa > Chordata > Aves > Passeriformes > Thraupidae > Geospiza > Geospiza fortis. Next base: position 4,090,465 of record NW_005054310.1, on the reverse strand, counting down.
TTGGACACTGCAGATAAAGAGCCTGAGGAAATAGACTTGTTTTTCCAAAATAATCATTTATAAAGAGACACAGATTTAACTTAAAAGGGAGAGTTATAAGGTGGCTAAAGAAGCAGAAAATAAATAAAAATGCTTGGGCTAAGTGAAGAAAATTTTGCTTTACACATACCAATTGTATCACATTGCTTACGCGGAAAAAACCCAAAATAGAATCTAAAAAATGGTGTTCACTGGAGTGAGTGTAATGGGATTCTGTTTGCTGCAGGAAATCTGGGAAAATACAATGCACTGGTTTTCCATTCATATTACCATAGTCACAAAATCCACTTAGTGCTAGTGACAACAATTTGAAACTCCTGTTTATGTTTTGTCTGGGACAAGCACACATCTGAAATCAGTGTAGGATTGGAGTGTACATTATAAATTATAGTAAGATCAAGTTACCAGTGAGTGGATTAAGAGTAACAGGCACTTGATATGCTCAGATCAATATCCTGCCCTTGTTCTCCCTAAACACATACATCACAACAGGTCAGGCTTCATACAGAACTTGGATTCCTGCCAGGCTAGTTTCTTTCTGAAGCTGCCTATTCTGGAGGTAGGAAATCAGGGAAGTGTTATGGGATGCTGCTCTTTTTTCAGCCAATGCACCAGAGATACTTCGCAAAGGAAAGTACAGGTGGGCTGATACGTGCTGAGTTTCAACATACTACTGAATCAGGGCTCAGCTGCTATATTTATTTATTTATCTATTTATATTATTATATAATATTATATACTATATATTATATATAAATAATGTTATTAATTAATTAATTAATTTATTTATTTATATGTATATATATAAATGGCAGCTGCAAAACACTTTTTTTTATCCCACACAAGAAATAAATAACCTAATTTCTCAGTTATTTTATTTTTAGGATGTGGCACTGCAATTATGTTTCATCACTGATAATATGGGGCTCAGGAGTCCTAGAGAACAGTAGTTGGGAATAACAACATATATTCACTTATTTCTTCAGCTAAATAGCCATAGTAGTCATGGAAACTATTTTAATTAACTGAAGGGGTCTAAGTTCTTCTTGTAAAGTCTGGCTTTCTCAAATATCTTATATTCAGAGTCATAGGATAAGCTAAGTTGTAAGGAGTCCAAGAGAAAAAAAAAAAAACAAAACTAAAAAAAAAAAAAAAAACAAAAAAAAAACCAGAAGCAAAAAAAAAAGCAAAAAAAAAAGGTTTATTTTTTTTTTTTTTTTTTTTTGCTTTCTTCATTATCTCAAATTTAAAAGCAACATTGATTAGCAAGGAGGAAAATTAAATGTCTTAGAATTTAAAATCAAGATGCAGGAATTCTTTCACTATACCAATTCATGTTTAGCTTTCTGAGGCTTTTTTTTTCTTTTGACATCATTAATTCATACTATTATTACTCCTTTTTAATTGGTACTGAAACACTGATTTTACTATGCTTGTGCACATAGTACCTCCAGTATTCTTTCTTACGAAAGAAAGATCCTTCTAAAGAGCAGTTAGAGTCAAACCCAGCTGTTCAGCCTTGCTGGGGACTATCTGAGCAACATCTTCCCAGACTGCAGTAGCAGCAGCAGGGCATACATTCTGGTATTTGCAAATTTTCTCTGTGAAGAAAACCATTAATACTCATTGCAGGAATTTCAGATCAAAGTCATTTAACAGGATAAGCATTAGGAAACTACCAAATAGACCTGATTTGTGTAGAAGTCTATATCCAGCAACAATTTTAATACATGTAGATTGCTTTTCATGTGGGAACTCTGTCTCAGTTTGGCTTTCATTCTTTTCATTCTTTCTTATACAGCTTTTATATGACATAAGCCTGGGTGTGAAAAGTAAGATTGGTCATTTCAGTGGCTGGCTGGTTTTTATGGCACACTTGCATTACTGACTGATGCCATTACTGCAGCTGTATACAACTTCTACAACAACAACATATCTTTTTTGCACAAATGACGTTATTGCCTTGTTCTTCTGAGGAACACAGTACCTTATTCTCCTAGTGAATTATATATCAGAAAAAGACAGAAATCTATATTGGTTTCTTTATGTTTTTTTCCACATAGCCTATTTCATGTAATTGAAAGATGAGGAGTCAATTTATTGTCTGATGGAAACTGGCAGTTTTAGGGCTCAAGAAAGCAGTTGCAGAACATAACTATCTCTATTAAAATTTTAAGAAAACTTTTTAAAATTTCCAGAACATCACAGTAAATCCATAAAAATTTTTCTTTATCTAAGTGCAGTAACACAGCAAATAAAGGCAAGTATAGGCGATTCGTGTAATGGACAGCATTTCCCACATTATAATTTATTTAGTTTTCAACGTACAAAACATTTTGTTGCTATGAATTAATCCAAAATTAAAACCAAGTCCAACATTAAAAAATATAAATCTTTAAATCAAAGCACCCAGCATTACATCCTTTGAAATATCCAGCTTTCTTTTTAGTCCAACAGTTAAAATGACAATGGCAGTGATCCAGAGGTGCCTGCCTGTAATTTTTGGACAAAAATCTTGTATGATAACGAAAAATGGCAAACAAAAAAGTTAAGGAAGAATACAGATGGGACCAATACCAGAAGAAAGATCAAAGTATTGTATAGAGCAGCACAGAGTAAAAGTTGCCAATGTCAGGGGAGCACCAGCAAAATGCACACCACTACTGGATTGGGCAGTAACCCATTGGGCCAAAACACGTCCTTGGCTGAGGATACAGTAAAATTAGAGTGATGGCAATATGACACAGCTGAGTCAATGCTGGGATACTATGTAGTATACAGCAGGGCCCTCCCATTCAGCTTCCTACACTTTACCTTTCCCAGAATTGCAATGACATTTGTATGTGACAGAAGAATTCAGCATCCATTAGTCTCCCATCATAGACTGCTAGGCTGGCAGCATAGAGCAGCGGCCCTTCTAAGGTCATATATTTTTCATTCCTCTCTTAATGTTCGTAAATGCTTTCATACATTTCTGACATTGATAGAGAAAAACTGCAATCTCAATAAAAGTATTGAACCTTGAAAATTAGACTCAAATTTACATGGCAGTTTAGAAACATGATGCCTCATTCCAACAGACACACATCTTGGAAGCACTGGCAAGGAATTACCTGATTAGGTTTCTCATGATTAAAACACACTGCTGTACCATCTAGAAGGAGTTTAGAATTACTCAGTCTCCTTATTTTTTTGATGTATTATACTTTTGCTTTTGTTGCTGTGCCTCCAATATTTTTATAGTATTGTGTTTCTTAATTTGAACTTATTTTCCAGGTCATCAATTCAGTTGTCCAATGTTATTGTCCTAAGGATTTACAACCAGATAGCTGTTTTTCAAGCACTATTTTTCTCTGCTTCTAGTTTTGCCTCAGCTTTCTATAATCTGAAACTAATATTTCTATTGTGGTCATATAAACTGTATCACTCAATGCAATCCTGTCACACTGAGCAAGACCAGTTTTACTTGGTAAATGAAGTGCATGTTTCCAGATGCCCTGATATTTTACATAATAGAACAAAATGAAATGAGATCAAATCATACCAGATCAAATAGAATTGGATAGGAAGACCGCTATTCTCAGAAGAGGTTGAGTTCTGAAATGTCTGTCCAGAAAGTAATCCTCACTGCATTTATTCACACCAGGAATAACATTAAAACTTTAAAGTCCAAATCTAACCATAACAAACTGTCAGTATCCCAATCCTACATCCCTCAAAAACTTTGCCTGCTTGGAAATCAGAACAGGGTGCAGAGATGTCCCTGCAGGGCTGTTGATACTGTAATAACTCCCAGGACAAAGAAGTTGTTTTTTCACAGTCTCTCATCTGGGACTGTCAAAAAACATGAACATGAGCAGGTGAAGCATGCTGCCTTTTCAGCAGCAGCCAAAGGGCTTTTCCAGAAGTCCCTAGAGGAATTCAAAGCTGGTTGTATCAGAGTACTGGCTGTATAGCTTGTACAGGACTATGTTTAGGATTTGTGTCCAAAAGACTGTTGACAATGCAGGGACATTTTAGCTATCAGTGAATAGTATTTACACAGGATCAAGGATTTTTCTGTATACAGAATGTGTAAGTTCCTCATTTTGTCCATGACAGGTCTAAGTAGAGAATAGACAGAGTCCTCTTGTTTTCTCCTGTACCTCCTGAAACAAGATTATTTGAAAAGTACATTAAAAAGTTTGCTGCTCTTGGCTTATAAATAATCTCCAAATGACTATAAAATATTCCCATGTGTATGATCCTTAAATTTCCTTGTTACCCCTAGTGCATGTGAGAGCATCAAATTGTGCAAAACTGTTGTACTATAGAGAGGTAGCGAATACCAACAAGATGCTGCTTTGTCCTGGCAACCAAAGTTCTAGAGACAGAATTATTATGGGAAAAAATGCCTCTAATAAATATTTTCTGGTTTATGCAAACTGGACATTGTTCACTTCCTCTTGCCCTTGAACCCATCTCTCCCAAAGCTGCATCTCTTTTGAGTAGCACTCTTCCCAGCCACCGCTGACAAAAGTCCTGTATATGTCCGCATGCCCGCACTGAGATGCACAAACTTAACTTTTTTTTTCCCCAGTGAAAGAAAAGGAGAAAAAGGGAGTAAGGTAAGAGGAAGAACCTGCACCAAACATTTCATGGTTCAAGCCTGAAAGATCAGGGCAGGCTGCATGTCATGCAAAACATCAACAGCAAATCCCCCAGACAACCCTGAGGCAGCAGTAAGGAGGGAGCTGGCTAGAAATGGGGCTTTAACAGATGGTTCTGCTGGAGCAGATTGAGCTTCACAGACTTGATATCTCACAACAAGAGGTGCAATATGAAAATGAATCCAAAGCTTGCATGAAATTAATGAAGTTGGAGGAGAAACATTCATTCTATATTGGGTTAGGGTAAATTGTATGTAGTCTTCTGTGTAGCCATGATTAGGCAGATTAGGAACTACAGCAATGAAGCTGAAATGCAGTTGGAACATGAAGAAGAGTTTTGGCAGAGGAAACACTGAGAATTCTGGTAATATTTTGGGCATGACTTGTAGATGGAAGTGACATAAAGATTGTGAAATCAAAGTTGTGTCAGATATCAGCTAGGTGATATTAGAGATGAATGTGAGACATGATGTGAGCATACTGGAGCTGTGGCTGTTAAACTCTCAAATCAATTGTTATACCCCCAAAATATGTAACAATCGAGTTATCACGACCTTTCTACATGACATGAGCTCATCTATAGTGTTCTCATTTCCAGAAAGAAGCAGTTTAATTTTATTTAGTCTTCTGTAATAAGTCACAAAATACTGGACTACAAATTGAATAGAATGCTTTTGATCAGGAGTTCTTTGGCATAGTTTTCCTTTCCAGTGTGTCAGAATATCTTTTAAATAGTTTTCAGCTCAATTACGTATAAATTTAAACCAGATTAGAGTTCATGTGTTCCATTGATATGTTAATCCCTTTCTCAGTTTATGTCAATTTAGGAACCTCCCTGAATATTTTGGGCGCCAATTAAAACTGTTTAAACATGACAATATTTCACAGTTTTAACAAATTTATTGAAATAGGTTAGCAATCTCATTGTAAACTGCTGAATTAATTTATCAATATGATTATGCTAGTTATACTTTCAATCCATATTTGTTGTAAATACGTATGGAAAACATAGTGGAAAATTAAAACAAAGACCAGGAATGAAGCTTCATTCACTGCAGTGCCTACAGGGGGTCAGTGTTTCACCTGTATGACAGGGATGGAATTACAGGCAGGGAATTAGGACAGGCAGGTTTCACCCACTGAAGCTGTTTGGCTGTGAGCAGCTAGCTGCAGGACCCTAAGCACTTTCAAGTTCCCTGGGTTCAGGAGAGGATTTCTCTTAGCTCCTGGATCTGAAGATGAACACAGATATTCATAGGTGATAGAGTTACTACAGTGGCAGATTTTGTGGTGTCAGACTTCTAAGACTGGTTATTTTTGCCTTCCAGTTGTTCTATCCTTTATATGGTCCAGCAAATTATAGGTTACTTGGGTATGTTTCAGGAAGATTATTTGGCAGCTAAGATTCCTGTTCTCAATTTATCCTTCAAAATTAACACAGTTACCTTATGAAAAAAGCAAATTTTCTTAAAAGAAAAACACATACATATATTTTACATCTCCATATACACAGCCTTTTGACATCTTTAAGTGATTAAATCTTTCCTCCACCTTTTTTCAATTCTACAATGATGGAATGACCTTTATTTGGAAAAACACCTCTGCCTGTGAGATGAGATCTTTCTATGCTACTGGAGTACTTGACTTCCCCAGTCACTTCCATGCAGTGAATAGCCCAGCGTCCATGGCCCTTCATTCCCATTTTTCCCTCTCTGGATGAAGAAAGAAAAATAAAAAATTAAGTTAAGCTTAGGCAGATCTGCACTGCATCAGCCTGTTACAGAACAATTAAATAGATATATTTATGCATTCTTAAGCAGAAAAGGAAAAGTTGGCAGAAGAATACATGGGAGCCTGTCTTATCAGCCCGAACTGGAGAAAAGGTTTCCTTCTGTATTTGTTTTTGATCTTCATTTTTGTTGAATATGAAAGGCTGCTTCATTCTGCCTAAAACAGCCTACCCAAAACCACTGATCTAAGTAAAGCAGAAGACGTGTATGTGTAAGGACTTATTCCAGGAAGTCTTTCCAGTAACTGCACTAATGTTGTGCTCTGAGGAGTTTAACATTACTTCATCCAGTTGGTTTTAAAGTCTGATATTCACAAGCATTGTAGAAGAAAGACTCATCACACCCTCTGAGTAACTTTCCACTTTATTTTTAATCTTTCTGAATCAAGTGACAGGGGGGAAGTGAGAAAGGCAGTTGCAGTGGAGGAATATTTTAGAAATGTCAATAGGCTGTCAGTAAAGTCCTAGAAACCAAAGCTGTAAGCTGCTTTTATTCCCTGCCCCTGCTCTGAGTCCTTCTATATCCCAATGATCATACACAAAGCTCTCACTAAGAAAAGATTTGCCACAAAATTCCTACCACTGCTGCAAGGCATTAACAAAAGTATTGGTTCCTTGGGGCCAAGAGGTATCAATGCACTTCATTAGCCAAGAAACTGAATAGGTAGAGAATGGGTGGAAAAAACCCTCATGTAGTCCTTTGTAATAATGAAGGGTTAATAAGTAATTAAAAGTTGCAGGTATGGACGATATTTGCTTTGTTGCTATACATGCCCACCACTTCAAGGCTATAAGCTGGAGTGGTAAGTAACCTAACAGCCTGCTGGGATTTTTACAGCTGATTAAAAATCTATTGAAAATCTATTAATAATTTATTAACTTTATACAAAATTTTAAAGGTACTCTTAGATTAAAAGTCTGATAGAATAAACTTATGATAGAAAACCAAATTGAGCACTTACCTTAAAAAAAAAGGACCTTATTTAACTAATGCTAATAAAAATTAAAGTTGTTTTGTTTCAATGAGAGGGAGAGGAAAGGAAGAAGCTTATCTGTTTTGTTGAACAAAGTACAACACTTACAAAAACCTCTTATTTTAAATAAAAGAATACTTTAAAACTAGTCTTTGAAATGGGAGGAACATTCTTAAGAGACTGGGTTTTTAAGGGGAGAGGTGGGTGGCTCTGGAAGACCTGTCTAAAAGGGATGGGATGAACATGACTTGCTGTATGGCATTGAGACAGCGCTGCTTTATTTCTGCACGTCAGAAGAGTGTTCCTTACTTGGTTTTTTTTGTTTCATTATAGAAAAGGATGGTGCGAGCAGCAGTGTCACTCACTGTTTCACAAACATTGAATAAAATATTTGTCTTTAAAATATCTTACTGTAAGATGTCTTTTTTTCTGTTGGCTGACTTACACAAGAGTTGGAAGTGAACAAATTGTTTTACTGCTCGTCAGCTCCTGACATTTATTCTAGTTGTATATATAAAAAAGATAAAAAAAGAAGAGAAAAAACTTTACATACCAGGACAAGAGAAAGGTCAGATTACTATTATCTGCCATGTGGTTCCTGCCCAAGAAACAGAGAAAAAGAGCTGCAGGAAAAAGGGACAAATATGATTTGTTGTGTCAGAAACACAAGTCTGAAATAGATTTATTGGCATTGTTCAGCATATAGACGAGTTGTGACAGTGACAAATGGACTTTCTGAAGGGAATCTAGGGGGTTTGTTGTATGTTTTCTTGGAGTCAGGAAGTACTTTGCCTCTATCCTGTCAAAATTATCTAGCAAATCAGCCATTGATTTTTTTTAAATATGTTCTTGAAAAGTGACTTTTCTCTACAACGTATAGCTGTATGCTTTTAGCATTTAATGCAACTACCAAAATATATTCCTATGTTTAAAAAAAACAATTCAGTAGCAATTGTGGAAATGCCCCAACCCTTCTAAGCTGAACCCTCTCTCCAATCATGCCAGACCAGCTGTTCTGTGCCTGAGTATCTGTCACAGGCACAAAATTGCAGCACAAAGCCCTCTGGGTGCTAATGTGACTATCAGGGGAAATGTTTCCAAGCACCAATCCCCCTCAAAAGTGCACCCCCAATGACCTAAAATTCTGTCACCTCTTTACTGCTCTGCAGCCCTCTATCTGCTACTAGCACTGCAGGTCTCAGAGCAGAAAAGATGCCAAAATATTACTCAGTGAGTGCATGGGAGGCAATCTGCACAGTGAAGGAGCAGAAGGCTGGCACCCAAATATATGTCTTATGCTGGATATAAAAATGCATGATACCTGACTGCTGTAGCCAGGTACAAGAGGTGCAGGAGGAAAAATTGCAGAGGAGGGAAGGGCAGGAGCAGAGCAGAGGGGGCACAGCTGTACACAGCTTCCTTACCTTGGTCTGGGGCAAGCAGGGAAAGAAATGAGAGATAAAGCTTGTCACACAGCTGTGACATATAACTCAATTTTAAATGACATTTATTATTATCCCTGTACATCAGTTTATCTCTAAATTTTCTAAAGAAAATTAATGTATTACTAACATGAAATTGAACAAAATATAACTCTTGTGCTCTGAATCCATAAAAACTGTATCCTGTACCATTGAAATTAATATGACTGCTGTCATGCGCTCAAATAAGAACAGGAGTGGTCCTCTGGTCATCTGGGGCTTTGATAGAAAGAGAGATTAGCATAAAGTTAATTAAACTCAAGATAAATCATTAAACCAAAATACAAAGAAAGGAAGACAAGAGAGAGCCTAGAGAAACATGAACTATAAGAACAGAATTAACACAAGAAAAAAAAAGAGGAAACCAATTTTATTTTGAATTAAAAATACACGTATATAATACAGTTGCATTTATTACATGTCTGAGGTACAAGTAGTTTTGTTTTGAAAATCTTTGGTCAGAAAGAAATGAAGCAGTAAGTATAAAAATCTCAGGCATTCCCATTTCCTCAAATCAGTAACACAAGTGAAGACATTGACCACAGGGCTGAAGGGCAAGGTCTCATTCACTTTAGGTATTTTCTTTTTTTTTCTTTTTTCTTTAGTTGTTTGTTTGGTTGTTCTGAGGGGTTTTTGTTTGGTTTGGTTTGGTTTAGGTTTTTTAGTGGGTTTTTTTTGGGGGGGGGGGGAGGTGTTTTTTTTTGTTTTTGTTTTTTTTTTAATTTTGGGGTTTTGTGGGGTTTTTTTGTTTGTTTGTTTATTGTTGTTGTTGGGAAAAGAGATACTTAGTGTAAGTCATTAAACCAGGCTCAAGTCCTTCTCTAATCAATATTCCATTGCACAGACAAAGAGGAAAGTTGTTTTACTGTCCAGAACAGTAGAACAGAGCAAGAGAGACCAGCATCAGGGTGTGCCAAGGGCTGCAGCTGGGGCAGAGCTGTGCAACATGAAAGAACAGAAAGCAAGAACTGAAAGAAAGTGATCTATCAGAGAAATATCATATTCAAATTAGCAGTATAATGTTTCCTGTCCTTCCTGTCTGTCTCTGACTTTAAAAAGCCCCAAAACACTCTAATCCTGGACCTCAGACTTTGCACCAAGTCATTGAAGGCTGGTTTTTGGTGGACTTTAATTTTACAGAGAGAAAAAGTCCCTACTGGAAAATTTCTGGCCAGTGGCAACCTCAACAGAAAAAGGCTCTTTCTAGAATTTGTGAGTAAAGATTGGAAGAGATTAATCAGGTGAGATCAAGAGTCAAGCTTTTTGTTCAGTAGATTTGCTGCTAATTGTTCATGTAGGAAGACACAAATGGGGAATCATATTATCCCTGAGTGCTGTCTTGTTGCTCCTTATTCCTATCTCTGAGTAAACAAATACACATGTACACTCTCCTCCTGCCATGCACATTTTTTAATCTATTAATCTAAAGAGATACATATATTAGTCTGCATGTTCTACTATCTATTAATAGAAAAAGATTTTTCTTATATAAAAATCTATGACTTCTCATTGTATCAGGTTTCCTTCCTAAAGGCATCTAATCCATCTGCACAGCTATCACATTTTTCTGATCTGTTGTCCTCCCTGCTCTTTCCATTGGTCTCCAGCTACCTCCATGGTAGCTGTGGCTATCTTCTGCCATGGTGGAAGCTGGAGCTGTGCCCTGGTTCTGAATCCCTGGCCCCACTGGAAAGTGTTCACTTCACAACCTGGAAGATAGCCTCCATTTTACTTCCTTTATTTCCTTTCTTTGGAAAATGGTGTCCGTCAATACATTTTGCAGCCAGCCATGTACGACACAGAAGTATAGGATTTATGAGTAGATGGACTGAAGGTAAAATAATAGAAAATAGAGTTGGAAAAGAGGCTAAGAGATCATCTACCATACAGAAAGACTAGAGTGTTCTACCTATCTCTAGACCTTAGAAAGCTACCCAGCTTATTCTGGCCATCTCCTAATGATGGAAAAAATCCAAACATAAAAAAAACCCCTCAAACTCAAAAAAAACCCCCAAACAAACCGAACAAAATCCCCACAAACCACTATATACAGCATTTTACTATTCAACTATTCTGCCTGCTGTAACTCATTTCCTCACCCCTGACCATTTTGCAAATTAAGCTTATTGCTTCTTGTTTCAGCTAAAGTGAATATGACAAGACAGTTTATCATCATAATCTTGGAAACTAACCTTCGATGTATTTAAAATCTATTGAGGTGACTTCTTTACTCTAAACTAGATAACTCAGCTCCTTCACATTTTCTTCAGAAATCATATTATTTAGACCTCTGATCATTCTTGTCATTTTTCTCCAACTGTATCTTGTGCTATAATCTTCTCTCACTGCATTCAGATCCAAATAACAGCACTATTCCAAATCTTAAAGTATAGATATTTGTACATACAAGTGTGATATTCATGGGTTATTTCTTTTTTGCTTTGTTGTGATTTCTTTTTTTTACAAAATCATTTTATTTTTATATGTCTTCACTCTGCCGTCAACCACACCTCTCAGAGTTTAGGCAGGTGCTCCCCGTCCTCTGTCTGTAAAGATTACTTCTCCATAGCACAAAACTTTAAATTTATCTTTATTAAATTGCATCTACTTTTCCAATTTCTCAAAATTATTTTAACTTCAAACCTTGCTCTTCAAAATGTTTGCAACCCTTCCCATTATGGAGTGATTCACAAGTTTTAAAATCTGTGTTCTTTGTTCTCTACTCCACTTTCCAAGGTCATTAATTTAAGTTCTGAACAGAAACGGCTCTGGAAAGACTCCTTCAATTTGGGAATATAGCACTGACATGACTCTTTAACTACATTTTTCCAGACATTTTTCTGGATATTTACTTTTTCCCCCTTTACCTGTTCCCTGCTGTGTTTCAGATTATTTTCCCACTTTTTACTAAGCCTTGATTTCCTAACGTTCCTGTCTGGGTGAACCACAGCACATCTTCACTGGGACAGACTACTTTTTACTTTTACCATGGCTGTAAAGGCATTGAAGTTTTCAGTCAGTGGACTCTCCCCAGTACTTTTTCCAATTGATAAACTTTAGCTTGTAAATGAGAGAAAGACATGAAGTCAAGACATAATAGTTGATCACAATGTGGGTAATTCATTTAGAAAAAAAGGGTGTCAAAAACAAGGAAATGAGAAAAAAAACTCCGAAGAAGTTAGATAATCCCTTCTATAGTTCATGCTTAATATCTTGCCAGGGTATCAAATATTTTGTCCCATTTTTATGTACCACTTTTCCTAACATGATAATTGTCCCATCATGCTTGGGAAGTGTCAATAACCCATGGGTGCTAGTATAAGATAATCATTAGCAATAATATTAAAAAAACCCAAGGTGATAGATTCATTAATTTATTTTCTGCATGACATCAATACATTTTAGTGCTTGATAAATACAGTCAGTCAAAGTCTTCATTTAGACAGTGCCTTTTTTCATATTTTAGTTCACAACATGTTATTTGTACAGAGAAAGACAGAGAAATCTGTCATCTGGAAAACTAAAAAATTTAAAGATAGCCAACCCTGGAACAGAGTTTTCTTGGTTGCCTTGTTCATGATCAATTGTATCATGTGCATACCAGATAAAAGTAAGCGAATATTTCAGGGTTTTTGTTAGGAGTCATTCCTTTAAAGTGCTTTTGTTTTGAGTTTGTTTTCATTCCATATGTACATTTCAAACAGAAAATCATAAATAATCCTTCATATCATAAAAAAGCAATGTTGTGTACAAAAGAAGAAATCAAAATGAAGCAAGTGGGTACATTCGAAAAGATTGTCATCAGTATTTGTGTCTTACTCCATATTTCTTACAGTAAATAAATCATTTTTGACAATAGGTAGATAGAAAACCCCTAAAAATTGTAGATATATAATTCTAAAAGCACTTTCAGCTTATGCAGAAGCATGAAGTAGTGCAGCTACCAACCAGTACAAGTGCAGGGGGTACCTTTTGCTTTCTCTCCCTTCTCTCCCTGGTATTTGCAACAGTAGCTATATTGAAACTTTTTATAAATTAAATAGAAGGCTTTTGTCTGCAGAAAAGGCTTTTTTGTCTCTGTTCATCAGCACAATGGATGATGATGAACCATCATCATGGATATCAGGGTGTAAAATGGAGACAGCTGGGAATCAGAACTAGTGAAGTAACAATTTAAGTAATAATAATATTTTCAATTTTTATCATCATTAGAAGTTGGATTTATTACACACTCAAGGTGTAGGACTGGAGAAATTCTCTACCAAAAAAATACTTTGCATAAGGAATTAAACAAATTCAATGATGAGTCAGATGAGGATATACAGAATCCAGAAAGACTAATGGACTTTGGATTTGTCACATGGCTCAGTTTGCACCAGGTAATCTCACTGCCTAACATAAATCTTCATCTATTTCTTATACACTGATAATATTGAATGCTAATTGTAATATCTTTTTTTATGGAACCCTTATGTTACAAGAAAAGAACTTAGACTTCAGTTTGTATTTTTTAATTATAATTTTCTCACTGCATGTCAAACTATGTGAACATAAGAATAAGCTTGTTAAAAGAGTTGGATGAGTGAAAAAGTGTAAAATATGTCTCACTCTGAAATACTTCTGTTGTCTATAGAAGCTAGACTGATGGAAAGATTTTCTGTTAAACTTTGAATGAATTCACTAACAGTTGTCTTATCTATTAACAAGACAAAACTGGTTCCAGTATTTGCAGAGAAATAGGTACTACAGTTTTTGTTCCCAGAAAACATTCCTCATCACAGCAGTGAAATGGGTGAATGGCTTTTTTTGAGCAGCTCTGCCCACACATATTACACCTCTGCCTCTCTATCTAGTGACACCAGTTTTCATGGTGGTGGGTGCTTCCAAACCTCATAAATATGGCCAGAAATTATACTTCTATGCCACTGAGTGGTATAGGATATTATATGCCTGTTCACATTTTTTAACAACTTTCCAGATCACAGTTGGATTTCTTGTCATTATTTATAGGCCATCACCCCAAAATTACTGCAGTAATTGTGGGTATTCTTACAAGAAGGCAGTCTAGCTAAGTGCCTTTTAGCCCTTATGTGCTCCCAGAAGATAAAAAAACAAATGAAGATGCTCTGGTTTTATACCACCCACCCCACCCTGCTCCAAATAATCCTGCAGTGACATTAAGGAGAGCAATACATGAGTAATCCAGTAGTGTAGCACTATAATATTGTAAAGATGGTACCATTTTGTGTTGAGATGTCCAGCATGTGACAGCACTGTGTTTGCAGCATGTGACCTCCTCTGCAAAATGCTGGTTTTGAAGAGCCATTATATAACAGCTTTCAGTTCACAAGGAGGGATGGCACAAGCCACAGGGAGCTGCAACCCACAGCTGCATGTTATAAAAGCAATTTCATTACTGTTATGTACTTCCCAATATTGTGTTCAAATTCTGAAACAGTGAGAGCTATCCCTATTTTACTCGACCTATCAATCTGAAATTTCAGAAGATGTTAAAAACTTCCTCAAGTTGATTGTGTTTTGAGTATTTACTTTTCCCACTGTATTAGTGAAAGTGACAATAAAAGCTCTCTAATAAATCCTAAGACATGCTGCATATATTTGCCAAATTTTAGACTCTTTGGTAGAGCAGTGTTCATACTGTTTTCTCTTACATGAAATGAGAAATGTTATTGGGACTGTAAGTGTTAAAAATACTGTACTTATATCTTGTTATAATCCATTCATCAGGTTCCAGACCTTGGGCACCCTGGGAACGTCAAAACTCCACATGATGTCTCTGAATGTCGGAGTTTGCATTTGGATATTTGGAGTACCAGGAAAAGTGTACAACCACATGTGTTATAGCAAGATACTCCCTGTTGACTGCATAGCTGCAGGAGTAAGCTCAGAAGAACACATTTTCCCCAAATGCATAGCATAAATTAAACTAAGCAAACTAGTTCTTTTGTGTCCAGTAATTACTCAGGGTTTTTTGGTGTTTTTTTTACCTGTTACTGTTTAGCTTGTTATTAAACTGTTATTTTTTTCACTTACATCAGCTCCTATTTTTTTTTCTCCCTACTGGTGGAAATGAATTGGTTGAAACTAAAGGAAGGGACTTATTTTAGAGTGTCCACCTCTTCGATTGTCTTCAACTGAGACATAGTTACATTTGCTTTGTGGGGAAAAGGGCAGCATACATTTTAGAAACACAGCTAAGAATTAAGAAACAATTATGCTTTTAGCAGTGGAGATGATGAATCACTGAATGAAACCTCCCATGCAATAGGACAGTTTCTCTTTTGAGTGAGTCAAGAGTGAGTGCAGTTTCAGAAAGTCTCTTTGCAATACAGCATAAATCCAAACTACTGATTTCAGTGCTGGGTAACTGAATTAAACTCCAGGGCTAGCAACAGAGTAAATGTCTGACCAGATGATGAATCAGTGCTTTCCAGCCTGGGAATCTAATTTAAGATTATTTAAGAAAATTTAAGAAATCCACAAGTCATATACTCTCATATGAGATGAATGCCATTTACCCATCATGTGCATGTCTATCTACAAGTTATCCCCACATGAGTAATGTCTAAAGGTTCCTATTTCATTTTGTTTACCACCAAATGTGTTGTGAGTCAAAAGCCCATTCAGAAATGCGCATTCTCAAATAAGTTGTGCTATCTGTCTGATAGATGAACATTTTAAGTGCATGCAAACATTAAAGGATAAATTGTGATCCATAATTCGTCCTACTGAAGATAAGGCAAAGTGGCAGCAGATTATCTACTGCCACTTGATAGTGCTAAAGACTGCTGCAAGCATAGCTCTCTGTTTGACTAGAATGATGGTTTCAGCTTTATGTTTTGCACCTCATGCACAGTAGACCAATACAGTATAAACGTAAAGGGATCATTATATCAAATGAGGGGTAGACAGTGGAATACCTTAATGTGTTACACACCACATGGTGATAGCCCCAAAACACAACACTTTCTATTAAAAGCAATGAAGTAAGGAAGAGATTAGATACATAGAGATAGTTTTATGCAGCAGTCAGTGTTTTAAGGTATTTACTCAAACACTTAACAATGTGTTTTTAAATGTCTCAGACATCTCGTCAAAACTTACAGTGCTGCCAGCTGTATTCCAAACACTGCAAAGCTACAGGATGTTAAAAGCTTATTTATAAATAACCCTAAATCTGAAAATCTATCCATTTTCCTCTTAGAAAACTATTTTCCAGACTTAAATACTAGTCCCAAACGAAAAGGAACAGTCTTCAATTGGTCTCACAGGCGGTATTTCATATCATTTGCCCATATACATTTTTGAAGGGAATTTGGATAAACTCTTACCCTGTGAGACTGTCAATTTTAGTCTATCACCTTATGCACATATATAGCTTTATAAAGAGGTATTCAAAAACATTTTTCTTATTTTCTTTTTAAGTTTGAAATTGCAATAAAGTTTAGAGAAACTTAAATCTCCTAGGTTTTCTTGGTTTGAATCTGTTCTTCAGGGCTAAGATAAAACAGATTTAGGGTTCCACAATCCTAACTGCCAATTACTTCAAGAGGAAGTCCACAAAGTTTTAAAAGTAAGGAATGGTAATGTGAATACCTATTTTTCACCATACAGCTAGCATTTGTGCTACATTAAATTTACTTTAATCAAATTAGGGGAGAAAAACAAAACAAACAAACCTTCATTGCTCTTAAGGGTTCCTATGTCCATTTCTCATTTCATGTGACTGAAGTTCACAGATAATGATATCCAGCTTCTCCAGAATTTTGGAGTAAATCTATGCAATGCTAAAATCACCCCTGGGCTTAATTGTAGCTTTGATAAAAGCCTGAGCATTTCTAATTCAATTCTGTGAACAATTATATATTTCCATTCTAGAAGAAGCAGATTTCTCATCATTTTGAGGCTCATAAAATATTCTGGGTTTTGTGTTGACATTCAGTGCAGGTTCTTAAAAGTGAAATTAGCAACTGAGTAATTCATACAAACAAAAGACCATTTTCACAAAGGAAATATTCTTATTTTAATTCCTAGCTATTTTCCTTAGAACCCTGTTAGAAAGAAGAATGAGCTTCTCTCAGGGTTAGTAATTCTTTCAGAATTTTCAGAACCAACCACTTCCCACAATGGACTTGAACTGAAGAGATGGTCAAAAACCAAGGGAACATAGGTCTGTGCATGTTCCCTGCTGAATTCTTGCACAGGCTGATAAACAGTGGAAGAAGCAAAGAGACAAGAAAGGTCTGTCTTTCACAGGCCAAGGCAGTCTTGGAGAACCATTCCAATTTTTGATTTTATGGAAAAAATTCTATATCCTGAGGCTCCAGGACTCCATGCTCTGGAGTTTTGCACTGGTAACCACTGCTTCCATTTCTCTCGTATTCCATGCCATCTCTCCCAGCAACTTTGGATTCTCAAGCACAGAGAAAGAAGTAACTAATTGTTACATGGTGCAGAATGATGGGGACCATGATGATAGCAGAAGAGCATCCTAACTTCTTTGTCCATAGCTGGCTTAGGAGGCAGGGCTGGGGATACAGCAGCAGATGCATTCAGTGTGTCCTTCCAGGTCCCAGTGTCCTAACGTACTCTGTGCTCCATCTCCTCCCCTTCAAGGGTAAAGCAGAAACAATGGGAATGGATATTCAGTGGTGCGTGTGTGGTGGTCAAATAAATCATCCCATCTACATGTTCATTCATTTTGCCCTTTTTTTTTCTTCTCTTGCATTTGGAACTGTGTGCATCCATTTTTCAATGAGCTGCTACTCCAGCTGTGGAGTGTGTAAATACTTGTAGCCACCCCTGCTGTTTTGAATGAGGACTTAAGGTAAAGAACAATGAAACATGAACCTCCAGCAGAGGATGAGGAATACACTGTTTGGAGAGTGTGGGAGGGTTAGTATGAACAAACATCTCTCCCAGGAAAGGAAAAGGGGAGTGGGACACTTAGCACGCCTATTCTACGGAGGACATGGGGTCCACTTCTCTCAGTACTTTTAGGGGTGACTTGTGGAAGGAGGCAAGATATCTGCTGATGCAAACCATTGCTGAGAGCAGAGAAGCAGAAAAAGGGAGATGATGCCCCTGTTGACAGGAAATTAGAGTGCCTGACATTGCCTCTCAGGAATCTCCACCAATGCCTTAATCAAGGACTGTGCAGCAGCGCTGTGAGAAGGATAATTTTATGTACAGTCAGAGGGAGCCTGAGGAGCTCTGAGCACTCCCATCAACAGCTGACGATGAAGCAAAGAGGTCTCAGAGACTGCAGGGAGCATATTGGTGAGCACCATAACCCAGCCAAAAAAAATTAAAAATTCTGACACAAGAATGTGGATCAGGCACCAAAAAAAACCAACTCCACTGAACAAGCCCCCCAAAAATACTGAGATTAGAGCCAAGTACTAACCCTTCTATGGAGTGGACAGGGGAGAGTTCTGCTGATGATGAAAACATGTATTTGATTATGTAGATCAAAGCATAGGTATGCAGTTGCATATTATCAGCAGAGGCAGTGAAAATGAGATTATACTACAGCTGCAAAAGCAGATGTCTGACATCTCTTTCTTTGGGGAGACTGCTTTTGGAAACTCAATGATGTTCTTAGAATGCAATTGTTCATAGTAGTGTTGCGTGATAATAAAACATGGGATTGTGTGAAACACTACCGTGTTAATGAGTGTCTGCTGATAGCAAGTACTTAACTCAGTGACCCTTTTTCCCATTAATTTCTCATCAGGCCCAGAAACTAGTGTGATTTATTGTAGTGGGATGTCTTATTGTGCAGGACCTTTTTCCAGGGCAATTTTGATAAGAGATGTTATTTGATACCATTAAATTATTTTAACTCCCAGCATAGCAGGAACTCTTCATATATTGTAGAACTGCTGCTCTGTTCTGGATGGTTTTATCTTCTGAAAAAAATGCAAATGAAAATGCTATTTCCTCTGTGTGTCAGGCTATCAGTGGGTACATATATCCATTCTTGACTGAGTTTTACATGTGGCACGGTTCCGTACATAATATTATGATGTTCTGATGACAGTATATAACCATCACAATCCAGAACTCTATTCCTGCTAAAGTTGACCATAGCAAGTTGGCCCACAGAGCCATTCCATTAAAAAATCTATTAAAATGGGTGAAATTAATTAATCCTCTATATTTCAAACATTCTATGGTGTTTGTTTCACCTGTCTTCTTCTGCTGTACTAATAAAAGAAAGCTGCTGTTCTGTAGTTTACTTAATCAAAAAAATGTGGAACAATGTGTATTTGACTAATTTCCCTCTGCCTGTTATTTTCTACTTTGTGTTTTCCCTTGCTTTTCTCACCATACTGGTCCCTAAGGATAAACTGTTTGTAGTCAAAGCACTGAACTTAGTGCTACAAAGATCAGGAATTCCTCGGTGGATAAATGCAAACCGTTGTTCTCACTTTTGTCTCTATTTCTCTGTTTTATTAAAAACCTTTATTTTCATATAGTAGCTCAGCACAGGCTCACATGGAGAAATCAGATCAAATACAATTTTGTTTTGTAGCACGCCACATCCAACATTTGAAAATCATGGATTTGTTTGAACACTGACTGTTAAAATATAGTCAATAGGTATGCAGCATTTCAGAACACTTCTGATGTATTTAAGGGCATGTAAATATAAACCTACTACTGAATTATAATTTTTTTCAGCTGCAGATTTTTAGAGAGGATTTAATTAACTCCTAAGAGGAAAGCTATATGAGGAAGAAAACACAAGGAATTTTGAAATGAAGATAATATTTCTGACTTTTTGCTTAGATCTAGAAACACTTCCTAGAAAATGTTTGCTGGACAAATTTTCAAGTACAAAGGATTCTATTAAATGAAAAAATATAATGACTTTGGAACTTTAGGGTCTTAATGACGGCAATAAATTTTCAAAAATTGTATTAAAATTCCCTTAAAATTGGTATTATTTGTATGCTCCATTAAAGGTCCAACTAGAAATTTTTACTGTCAAAAAAAGTGTAATTTTGCTATTGTTAACAACTTTTCGTGGGGAGATCAAGAGTTCTTTTAATTATTACTCATAATAACCAGACCTTCTCTTTGAGTATAAAAATGAGAATGGAAGACAAATCTTCAGAAATAGTTGCTACTTTGAAAAGACAAACAAACCAACAAACCAAAATCCAATGAACCATTCATAGACCCCACAGTTGTAAATATTTCAAAATTTCCAGTACCACTTTTTAGTTATAGAAACTACCTTAAAAGGATGTCTACATGTACATTCACTACTATATTTCTGTGAGCTGTCTGATATTGACATTATTGTTCCTTTTTGTCTTAAAAATAACACCATCTTGAAAGAAGGAAAATAGTCTTGCAACAGCCAACACAAGTTCACCTTTGGGAAAGCTGGGATCTGCTCTCGGCTCTGTGACTGACTGAGGTTTTGTTGCATAAAGTCTTTGTTTTCCAATCTATAATAAAGGAAAATCAATATATCTCTACCACACCAGGGTGTTGCAAACCTAAATTCATTCGCATGTGGCAAGTGGTACAACATGATGGAAACTCAATACAAATTGTTACATATATTCTGTTACCCCCAGTGGAAGGCTTTCGTCCATGAAATTGCTGCCGTACAAGCAGCGCTGGACAAATTGCAATAGGGAAAAAACCAAAAAAAAACCTTAAAATAAAAAGTTTTAGCCCTGGAAAGTGAGGCTAAATCATGAATGTTACAAAAACTATGACTAGAATTTCAAAAAGCTCACTTTCTTCCAAAGGAGATGGATTGTCTCCATAGGCATGGTGACAACTGAAAAGTAACATAAGTAGGAAAAAAAAAAGATACATGATAGTTACTATTAGTTGTTAGATAATATGAATGCTTAGCTCACAATTATAATCAGGGTGCATGGATAAGCTACATCTGTGAAAGGAGTCCATTTCAGAAAATTCATGTTTATATAACACTCTCCACAAGAGATGCCTTAGCTGAGCCCTTCTGGGGCAAAGTGCTGCAGTTTCCATGAAAACATATGTCAACATTTTTTGGCCTGTTTCTTGATTACATCTGCTGGAGTCTTTCTGGAGATGCCCTCCTGGCTTTGATGCATCTCTTTCTCTTTGATATTTTTTATGCCTCTTATCCATGCTTTGTGTGAAGATATTCTTGTCCAAACATTTTTCTTCTTTATGGATATTTGATTTGAAAGCCCTGTGGAGTGAGGTTTGGAAGTTTGGGACAGGTGGTGCTCCTGTCAGGGTCGTGGGCTCTCTGTTCAGAGAAAATGTTTTATAAATATTATATCAATGGCAGGTTTTCAGGAGAGCTAATAAAACTGACTGGCAGGTGAGCTCTACCTCTTCCTTCTATTGCCTGTCAACCTCTCTCAGCTATTGCCTGCTAGACCCTGTGACCCATGCATTTTTCTCTCATTTTGAGTGTTTCACAAATGTGGATCCACACCCCTCTAATTTTCTTTTTCTCTCTGCGACATTTTTTTGTAGCTGTACAAACCTATGACTTATAAAGTTCCAAGTATATTGAGATCCATCCTTTGGCCACAAAGTTTTGGTGAGCACACACAATACCTGATGGAGAAGAGTGGGCAGTAAACATCTGTACATCCCCACTGGGAACACAGGTCCTTCACTGTAGCTGTGATGTGCTGAGGGTGGGGCACAGAGGCTGTCTGAAGACTCTGTGCGGAGTCCTACCCATCTCCTCATGGCCTTTGGTCCTTGCACATGGCTCGAGCCATGCTCAGGCTTGCAGTGTCAATGTCTGGGGCAGGAGAGCCACACAAATCCTGCAGGGTCTATCCCAATCCTTATCAGCTCCAGCATAGCTATGGCACATGAATGGATAATAATAATGGATTTAATTGTGGAACTGCCTGCATCCCAGGGCCATGGAATAGTGCTTGCAGTGGTGAACACGTTTACAAGGCTGCTGGTTTTGTTCCGTTAAGAGGTTGCCCCCAGCCCCTTGGACCGCACACTTAGTTTTGCCACATGCCCTTCAGTGCCATGGGCTGCCTTAGGCTGTGTGAAGATGAATGGAGACACCTAGCTTACTTCTTAGCTCTGGTGGCAGCTTTTGGGCCTGCTGGGGTGCAATATAGGCTTTGCAACCCATGTCACACACAGTCTAATAATCAGACAAAGCAGGTGAACCAGATCCTGGGGACATACCCCTGTTGTTATATTAACTGTTGTGGTTGGCTGGGTTTACCTCCTGCCACTGGCAAAATTTGCCTGTAACATCAGCATCTGCTCTTCCAAGCAGCAGACCTCTTTGTACAAGCAGTATGGTTTCCAGTCCCATGACCACATTGCTGTATTGGGGCAGTTCTCCAGGAGTTTTCCCTTGAGGACTCTGGCTTGGTGGTTGCAACATAGACATTTGTTTCCTTCTGAATAGCTAGAAAAAGTACAGGCTGCTTAAAAAGTTTATGCAGATAGGCATTGGCAACCAGCTCTGGATTTGGGGCTGGGGACTGTGTTTGTTTGTCCCATGATGTTCACCTCATCCTCCTTATAGGTTGGACTGCATTACTTGGGCACATCTAAAATTGTGGGCCAAGTTTCACCAGCAGCTTCCATGTGTTTGCAGAACTCACACAGTTGTTTGCACCTCCCTGCTAAACCCCGTTAACATAAATACCTTCAGCAGCACCACCTCTAATGATGGTAGTCAGAGTGAATACTGGACTGTTTTGGATTCCACAGTATTGCAGGATAGCCTGCAGGACTTTTTTGGCTGTGCAGGGTATGATCAGAGTGGGAATTGTATGTAAGCAGGAATCATCCACTACTGAAAACTAGTTGTAATTAGAAACTATAGAACTTTTTAAAAGATGTAATTAACTCTTGAGATAATATGACATAATTTATATATTTAAAATCCAATGGAAAAAACTCATCAGCTATGCTGCAGAAAACAACCATATTGCATCAAGTATGCAGAGAAGATGCCTGCATTTCAAGGGATAAGTGGAAACACTGGCAGAACCATCAGCAGTTATTGCAATACTAAATGCAATGGAAACAGAAAGAAATTATCCATATGTTGCGCAGCAGAAATTAACAAGAGTTTTGCATCCAAAATGATAATTGTCAAGCAGAGAAAGGCTGAAAAAGTGATGTATATTATCCTATTTAAGGTGTATTTTTTACTGTTATGACCAAATTCAGTGTCAAGTAAACAATGTTGAAGTAAAAGGAGAAAAAAAAAACAGTAACAAGTGATGAGAGGTGTTGAAATGCCTGTAATTTAAACACCTGAAGATGACATTACATCTTTGACCTATTCCAAAGTTAATTTTCAACTACCAAAAATCCAATGAGAAAATAAATATGTGCCACTTGCACTATGGTACAGGTCATTCTGAGAAGGAAAGAAATACCCAGATATAAGTAGAGATGTAGCCTATTATTTTAGAAAAGTTTTAAAAATCATTGCTCTGCTATAGATTAATATTCTTATTCTTAATAATACTTGTGAAGTTTTGTTCTTAAAAAATCACAACTTGCAACCAAAAGACCTGATTTTCCTGTCACATCCCACTTATTCAAGCTTCTGCTATTCTGTGAAATAAAGAAAGAGAACAAATTTTCCCTAACATGAATTATCCTGCCAGGTCAAAAAGTCTCCCTTGGTTATGATCTACAATGCCAAGAATTGGAAATGTTCATTTAATAAGGGCAGCAAAGAGCTGAGCTCTTACATGTTTGCTTTCTCATATCCTATCGACAGTTTCTGCAATACATACTGGAATGCAAATTACTCAGTCCTCATTTTAAGCCTCAGTAGCCACTATCAAGTTGTGAGTTTCATTTACGGACTCAATCCATAAAGGATTCAAGGATAATGTTGACAGAAGATGGTCAGTTCTGCTGTCATCTCTTGTTGGCTCCAGAGCCATCTTAAATAGACACACATTTGTCATATCTATGTTTTTGAAGAACAAAATGTATTCCAATTCCACCAAATTGTTCAATATTAAACACTTGGCTTGAAGTTGTTGGTGTTTTGTTTTTTTTGATCTATCTACTGTATTGTTACAAAGGATTGCATAGCAAATATCTATTATCTCCATTTTCTTTATCAAATTCCTTAGAAAGGCTAACATGCCACAGAGATTTGGGGGAAAATGGTTGAAAATATTCACTCTTCTCTTTTTACTGCATATACAAAGTTATAAAGTCCAAAATAATTACATTTATCCATGTGTACTTACAGAAAAGCTCAGTAAATTTTTAACAATCATTTTCTCACTTGTTTTTCAATTCAGTGTAAGCTTTTACTAGTGCAGTATTTATTTAATCTAAGAGACTGAGTTTCCACTACTCAATTTTTAATTTTTTTTCACAATAAATCTTAGAAGGGGTTGATCATTTAAAGGTTTTAGTAACTGGAGGGGTATCAATGATTTCTTATTTGATTTCCTTTCATATTTTAGACATTCATTATTCTCATATTTTAACTTTTTTTACAAATTCTCATTTTTTTTTCCTATACAGCAGACAGGATGCTGTCAGATCCATCAATATTCATCATGCTTCCAAAACAGATGAATCATTAAAATAGTAGAGAAGTTGTTTTTCCACTGTCAGAAACAGATTGCAAGGATATTTGCTTGTATCCTAATTACAGATTCCTCTTCTCAGGATATCAGGAAAGCAGGCAGCTATTTCTGCTGTTCCTCTGAGCCACGCTGCTTTCCCAGCCGTAGCAGTTTGCTGCTCGTTCATCTCCTGTGTCCTTTGTTTGTGTCCCCTCTCTGATGCTTGGATCTATCTCTATCTCTTCTACTGTACTGTAACAACTGCAAGTCCTTAGGATATCCTGCAACATTAAACAAACAAACAAAAAAATTGCCAGATACAGCAAGTTGCTGCTTCTCTTTCTGTGATCCTTTCTGCACATTTGGAAAGCTCTACTTGGTATTTATTGGGGCAAAATTGTAATAAGTAACTTTTGCCGTCATTTTTCCATGTTTACATAGAAAACTGCTGTAATGCTAGATTCAGGTAAATAATACTTTTTTTTTTTAATTCAGGTAAATAATTTTTATTTGTTTTTTTATCAAAACTGTGGCTTGGTGAAGATTCAGGTTTTAGAACAAATTATTTTTTTCCCTAAAACCTGAAGACCCAAAAGCAAAGAAATACACTACTGTTTCTGCTTTTCCTGTTCTTCTTGTTTTCTCTTGGATGAGCCTAGTCAAGGTTTTGGATTCATTTCTTGCCTCTCATTTCCTTGATGAATATTTTGTCCAAACTTTGCTCTTAACTGTAGTCTGACATTCTTTGAAAGGCTCATGTAAACAGGGTTCGAATGCAACTGGTAAGCTGAGGAAATAATGAAAGTTTTACCCTAGATATTCATCTAGCTGAATGATGTGCAAAAGTGCAGGAGCAATGACTGTGGAAAAGAAAATACACAGAATACTGACAAAAACAAATTTACAGGTGAAGGAACTTACCTGGACTCAGGTATTTGGCTGAACCACCTCCTTATTCTTTCAAAGGAGCTGTAGGAAGATTTCCTGCCTTTCCAGGCTGATTCCTGCGTATGCATATGCCTTCTTCAGACATGCTAGAGAAAAATTCTGCAACCTTTTTCTCAGCCTTTTTACTGCTGTGACCTGTAAACCAGTATGTGTTTTTAAAATGAAAGGAAGTCATAGGTCAGTATGATGGTAAATACAGTAGAAGGAATAAAATATGCCTTTGAAGTGTTCTAATTGTTTATCTGAAGAAAGGCTATATGTCAGACTCTTCAGATTCATAAACTGCCAATTTAAAAAAAACCCTTCACTCTAGATATTGTCTATAGCTATTATAAATCCAGGTACTAGAAGCATTTATTTTGTATTCATATTAACGTATGTGCAATAAACTAGTGACATCATAAATGGAGTTAATATGGCATTTCATGAGACAGTGTCCTTTGTGAGCTGAATGGGAAAGTTAGATAAGGTATGAAAAAGTTTATGTTTTGTCTCTGAGGCACAACTGTGGTTTCAACCCTTTCAGTCACTTGCACAGAAACAGCCGAGACTGTGTTAAATATACAACCGCAACTTCAGCAATTTTGACCGCCATATTCCTGCCACCAGCTTATTAAATGTTTCAGGTATTTTAAAATGGAATGGTAAAATATCCACTGCTAATTAAACCCCCTTGTTTATTTCATGTCACTGTAGCCATTCTGGTTTCAGTTTGTGACATGAGGTTTTTAAATATGTGATAAACTACTATAGTAGTGTAGAAGTAGGCAATCTTTCAGACACATAAGCCTTTTCTGAGTTCTACTCACAAACCTTCATTTACTTGTGCTCCAAGCCTATAACACATTGCCTTCCAAGTATGAAATATGTCCTTTTTAATGCATTCCTCCAACCTACTCCCCAGATCTTTTCTGCAGATATGTGATGTTCTCTTTGAGCTTTAAAAAACATTTCCCATATAAATCAACATCCATCAGTGATTTGGAACCCCTCTCTGCTGCGGGATTTTGTCCTTTCCTTTTGGTTAGCATTATGTACTGACAAAGAACAGAACAAGGACACTATGTTAGATTTATAAGGAAATAATGTCAAAATGGTTAATGCAATTCACCAGTTCAATAAACTGGATTACATTTTAGTAGGACAAAAGATCAACGAAAGCCTATTTATATTCATTGGGTGAAGGCTGTACCAGCAACCACATAATGCATTCCCCGTCTTTGGGCTCATTAGCTATGCCTATTAGATTTGTTAGGTATCATAACATCCAGATGTTTCTGGACAGCTCAGCTGACATTTTATCCATGTGCAGATTAAATATTAATGGATAGTAGGTAAACAAGTGCAATAGCTAGTCTTGGAGAATTTTCAGCACTATCAGGGTTTGGGGGTTATTTTTTTTCTGTCTTCATGTTTCTCAGAAAGCATGAAAAGACAGCAAATCACCTTTAGAAAGCACAACTCTTGTGGAAATAAATGGCAAAAAGCAGTTTGCCATCTCTCTTTGTAGAGGATCTTTATATGATAATTCACACCCAGGGCACATATTATCTAACAAAAATGCTGCCAGCTTTTACCAAGAAACTTCACTAAGCTCAGACTGAGCTTTCATTTAGGCAGTTGAACTTTTAAAAGTCATTTTAATGGGCAGTGTGTGTTGTAGATAGGTGATTTTGAATGATGACATGTTCTTGCCATTCTTCACTGGAATGATAAGTGAAGAGTTTGAGAGTCCTCCCACCACATCCTCTCTGCAGAATACCATGCAGTTATGGCTATTCTGCTCTCTCTTTCTTTTCCAAAGCATTGTACTTAGTGAAAGGCTATGGGAAGTGCATATGGGGTGCATCAGGCACAGCATCACTAACTGGTCAAGGAAGGGGACTATCCCGCTCTGCTCTGCACTGGAACAGCCTCACCTTGAGCCCTGTGTGCAGTTTTGGGTGCCACAATATCAAAAAGATATGAAGCTATTAGAGAGGGTCCAAAAGAAAGCAACAAGAATGGTGAAGGGTTTGGAGGGGGAGCCATATGAGGAGCACCTGAGGTCACTTGTTCTGCTCAGCCTGAAGATGAGGAGACTGAGGGGAGACCTCATTGTGGCCTCATGAGGGTAAGCAGAGGGGCAGGTACTTTCATGAGTAACGAAAGGACTGAAGGAAATGGCATGAGATTGAGCCATGGATATTCGGAAAAGGTTCTTCACACAGAGTGTACTTGAACACTGGAACAGGCTCCCCAGGGAAGTGGTCACAGCACCACTCTGACAGAGCTCAAAAAGCATTTGGACAATACTCTCAGGCATATGCTATGACTCTTGGGGTGTCTTGTGAAGAGCCAAGAGTTGGACTCAATCATCCTTGTGTGTTTCTTCCCACTCAATGTATTCCATGATTCTGTGAAGTGTGAAATTTCACCTATGTTGTTATTATCACTATACAGTAATTGCTATACACAATACACATTTTAGATCTTGATGACTGTGTTTCCTGTTTTTATCAAGTGGGTTTTTTCAGGAAAAACTCTGATCCTAAGTCAGCACAGAAATAGATTTTGTCTTGAATACTTTCGACTTCATTTTTCCTCTCTAGGACGTATCTGCAATTGTTATGCACCTATACTTTTCACTGAAACCAGTGGATCTATTCTAGTTTATACCAGTTAAAAGAGTTAGCCCATTAATTTGGTATAAGAGGGAAAAAATCAGTTAAAGTGAGTACTGGTGGTAGAATTTGTTTGTTATCCTCTGGGGGTTCTTAAAAGTCCTACGCAGTAGCAACTGCCTTCTGAACAGTCCAGAGCAGATTTAAGGAAGATGACAGTACCTGTCCCAGTGATTAATTTAGTCTTCAAAGTAAAAATGATCCTGCCTGTTCATTAATAGACAATATTTTGCTGCCAGACATGCCCTAAGACATTTTCTGAAAGACAAAAAATTTCAGACCCTTCAGACCAAAAGAAAAGACCCAGGAAATTCATAAGAGAGTTCAAGTGAATTTCTCTGAATTACAAAGCTTTAATTACTGCATTTGCATAAGTTTGTCACCATGTGGGCTCTCCATAGACCGTTTTTGTTTGTTTTTTTCTTGTCAGCTCTGAGAGCCTGGGGAGTGAGCTTTGTTGTACCAATGAGGGCTGCTGTGCTCCGACATTCACATTTTATGAGAATGCATGATTTAGACATGAGATTTGGTACATCATCATTTAAACATTGTAGTGCATGTACATGGTCAATATTCACTGTAAATGTCACCCAGGGGTCTGTTTTGTATGATAGTGTACATCCACATTTGAACCAAAACTAACAGCCCAGAAGGAGGTAATTAATGTTGCAGCCCCAGCTAAAACAAAATTGAATCACTGCATTCTGCAAAAACAGTCAGTCTTGTATATTAAGGTATGAGCAATGTGTTCAGCTAAACATCAGTCTGCTGCTGGGCCAATAAATAAAATTTGAAATCATAGCCATGCAGACCTATAAAAACAACCAAAGAAACTTTTGTCTAATTTTGAAATATACTCAAGTGTCATAGTTTTGACTTTTTGTCTTGAATGCCAATGTTTTGGCTTTTCAGACTATGGAGGAATGATTTATTTTTCTTCGCTTCATTGTTTTCCACTGCTATGTTAGTGAATAGAGAGTGGAAATAAAATAATCCAATGGGGTGAAAAACCGTATGGAAAAACCAATAGAAAGAGGTGAAATGAAGAACAAATTTGAATATAAAAGCTGCTCTTTTGTCTTTTGTGTGGGCTTTTTTCCCCAAGTCAAAACTGAATAGTCTTCTAAAATATAAATTGAAGCTCCAACAGAAATTATAAATACAATGCAGAATTAAAAAGACAATATTATTTCAGCTTGGTATTGTGTAATGAGAACCAAGCTTTATGATCATATGATGCTTTTTATCTGTGACCTCACAGAATGTACATAAAAGCTGACACTTGCTCCGGCTTGACTCTTGGGGTACTACTACTCCAAAATAGTAACAAAGGCATTCTTCTACGAGTGTAAACTTCTTTGAAACAGAATTGCCATGAGTGCAGCGTAACAGATATCAGTCAAATAAACAATCTTCTATTTACTTCTATTTGACTAATTCTTGACACTGACAAAAAAAATTAAAAATTTTGAAAACTTTTTGAAGCCTATTTCTCATCTGGTTCTCTGTAATAGTTTATATTGGCTTGACAAAACATTTTCCTCAGACAGGTAAAACATTTCACAGCCTTTTAATTTGTACTCCCCTAAATGACTAAAATTACATTGAAGATTATTTTATTCTAAGCTTTCAAAAGAACAGTAGTTCTTTTCCCAATATAAACTGTTCCAAATTTCCTTCAGGTCAGATATGGACAGGGTAAAAAATAAGGAGAAAATGTATCATGTATATTGTTATTAACCTGTGGTCAACGCGTGTGTTTTATAAGACATCATTAATTCCAAATGCACCTCAAATGTATCTCAGATGGTAGTAATACATACAGCAATATGTAGTGAATTTTATTTTTAGGTATTCTCTTCTGACCATGTTTGAGATCAGTCTGTCCTTTGCTGTTCTAAAATCTTCTTGATGTTTTTTGACATTCTAAATCTCAAACCTTTGGGGAGGGAGGTTGGAGGAGGCGCAAACCAATAAAAGCTGACAAAATTAATTACACTGTATTGCTCATCTTAAATGTTTAATTAGTCACATTGTACCTGATTAGAAACAAAATCTTCAACATCCTCTTAGCCTATAAAAATTGGAGTGCAAAGTGACTTTTTAACACAGCAGACCATTCCAGTTGCAGTGATTTTTTTGCTCCTTTTATAGAAATCCACAGTCTCTGTAAATGCTGCCTCCCAGTAACCATAGGAACAATGTCCACTGTAATTTCTTAAAGAGGAAGGGCAGACAAAGTAATTTCATCTATAGGAAAATATATGAACATTGTTATGCCCTAATTATTCTATATGATACCTCACATTACCTCTTACATTTTAATATTCCCTGTGCATGAAAGAATTAAACCAGTGACTTTTTCTTCCACTGGTGATTATGATACATGCAATTGCATTCAAGAATTTTTTTTTAATGGAAAATGATGAATCCTCATCACACAGGAGACAGCAAACTTCAGCACCAAATCCAATTCTGCTTTCTATATATCTCTTTATCTTTTCAAAGCTGCTGTCATTTGACATCATGGTGAAAGAAGGGCTTGGTCTACTGATGAAAAATTCCTGGGAATGGGGACAGAGTCTATCTTTGTATTTGCATCTGCTAGGATGTGAGCTCAGCTGCACCATTTCAACCCTTCCTGCTGCTTCTATACTTTCTTTTTGTGATGCTGTCTAGAAACAGGAAGTCCAGCACCCTCATAGCATCACCAGTAGAGGGGTTTTGATTTACTTATCAGACAGTTGGAAAGCATTCAGTAAATAAAATGTCTCCAAGATTCAGCCTGAAGATGCACCTAAATTGGCTCTCAAAGGACCAAAGCCATACACCCTGCTTAATCATAAACTTCCTCTCAGGTCTCCCTTGGTTTCATTACTTCTCTCCCAGTCCAGTAATGTGTAGTGGATGGGGAAAAGAAGCTATTTCCCCACTGGACTTCTGAGCTTCTCCTCTGGTCCCTTTTTCTCTGTTCTCCCATTTAACTTCTCAGCAATTCCTCTGAGCTTCAAAGCACAGATTCTAGTGTATAAGCCAAATAGATCTGGATGAGAATTGATTTTTAGCCAGCAAATGTCACTCCTTAAATGCCCAAAGGCTGTTTAAACTCAGACTTAGACAGTATGTTAGTAATGGCAGAAAAATCTGACCCAACTTACCTTAACGTATTGTTATCTAGTTTCTGCTCCAGAAGTTAGCACAAATGCATGGCAGGTTTTCTCAAAATCAAAAAATGCTTTAAAAAACCCTTCATGGTTCTCCTCGTAATGTATAGGCACTTGTGCTACTCCCCAAAAAAATGGAAACAATTTATTCTTTTGCAGTATATAGCCATCGTCTTCTGTATTATTTACTAATCATAAACTGATAACTTTTTTTCTCTCTCTGCTTCTTTTCCAAACTGTCAGAGTGCATTTTACTTCCTCTGGTTGACAGTGTGGCATAAGTTACTTTGTCTGAACTGCCCTCTAAAAATTAAAATACCCTTATCCCTGTAAACTATTTGAATATATTTGCAAGAACATCCTCCAATGAGATGGTCATAAGTGAAGTATTTCCAATACTTCTGCATACCGGATTTTCAGCATTAGAAAGAAATGAATATTTTCTCTCTGCTTTTATTCAGAGCCTAAAATCGAGAAAAGAGGTAAAGAATCTGAAAGAAACTACGCACAAATAAATCACAGAATCAATGAAAAAGAGAAATATTTCAGCTTAGATAATACTTACACAAAAGAAAGGAGGATATATCAAGCATTTCAAAACTGTAAGGTAGTTCTAAAGAGAGATGCAGCAGGAGTGGGCTTTGATGGTCCCTCTAGGTCCTTTCCAGCTCAAGACATTCTATGTTTCTATGATTTTTTTTTCCTGTGGTTCAACAGACACTAGTTGCCCCAGCACACAGGGACAGCAGAAGTCATGTTTTGCCTCCATGGTTGTACAGTGTCCTTCTGTAGGCTGGCCTCCTCTATTGCCCATAAATGCCTTCAGGATGCCATGAATAACCCACAGCAGCATGGCGGGGAGCTGTGCTCTTCTCAAACTGTCTCAGTAGGGCAGCTGGAAGGACTCTCACTACTAGGAATACCCTAGAAATTCTCTGTGTGGTTATTCAGCAATATGATAGGAGGATATTTAAGCAAGAGGACAGAATAAATAGCTTGCTCAAAATCATCACACTGAAATATCGGAACAACCATCAAAAATAAAACAAACTGTTAACATTAGCATTTACACTACAATCTCATCTACATGTGGTTTGGTTTTTTCCTTTCACCTTTGCTCTAGTACTATTTTAGTTTAAAGAAAATAAAGAGCAAAAGGCTGTCCCTGTACCTCTTAAGTAACAGACTCAGCAACAACCGTTGTCTGATAGATAAACTTTTGCTTTATACCTGGCTTCATAAGTCAGTCATTCTCCCTCCTGACAGCATCTCCTCCCATTTTATTGGAAGCTAACAAAATAGTCACGACAAAACTATTATTTGTGGTTATTATGTTTTGAAGGATACAGACCTGAAATGACAAGTTCAAAGACAGCTACACGTGTTGTAGCTCTGGTATCTTTGCAAGCTCCTTAGAGGGTACACGTGACATTTGATCCTCTTACTTTCTTTATGTGGGAGTTTTCATTACTAAAGCCACTTGCCTTTTATGTCTGAGCATATGCATATCCCCTAAGCCAAACAACCCTGCTGTATTTCCTCTCTAGAGGCATAGAAATCTGTTTGCAAGGTGTTCTTATTCTTTGTGCTGTTTCTTCATTTGGTGGTTTAATAACCTTCTCTCTCTGCTGGTTGTATTATTCATTCATGTTTTTTATCCACAGCAAATGGGACCCTGCAAAGAAAATCTGCAGAGCACAGAAGACAGCCGGGATTAAGAAAAAAATTGAAAAATACTTTCTTTTCTTCACCACCTTTTAAATTAGTTATACAAATGCATTTATTTATTTCATTTGTTTGTTTCCAAGACAGAGACAAATGTAGAAGGGGAAAACAGTCTAATTCTTTATATTCTTTTGATATAATTTATGGGGAAAAAAGGATTCAGATAAGATTTTGTTTGATCAGCCACCTAATAGATACTTCTGTAATATTTTTGACAAATATAGAAGACCAAACTATTCTTTCCTTTGCAGGGCTCATATTTTCCATCTCCATGGTTTAAGCCATATTAGCAAGAGCCATTTGTTGCATTTCTCTTGCCTACATGACAATTTTAATTTAAAGATGGGTTTCTTCCTTCAATTCCAATAAAAGTTTATAATCAATCTTTTGTTTTGCCAAAGCATGTGTAACTAAATCTAATTTGTATTATTTCTGCTATCTGTAACTGTATATGTAGTTCTTAATGGTTTTCTCTAGCTCTATTTTTCCAGAGATTTGACCATATTGGTACAAAATAACAGTATCCTAAAAATGACAATAATTTATAATAAAGGAAAGCATCAGTTTGGCTCAATGAAATTTTTATTTAGCTCTTTTAATTTCTTTTTTGTTTCAACATTTCATTCTTTTAAAATAAGTTAATTAGACTTTGGAAAATAAAGCCACTTGAATTAAAAACAGTCTTATTGAGTAGAAATATATGTAAAAAAATCCCCCTTTTAAGCTATAAAACTTTGTACAAAAGTGTCAACTAAATGGAACTGTTCTTTGAGTTATTTTGTGCATACATCCATAAACAGGAAGGTACTGAATATTCTCATGGCTCTGATGCAAGACAAAGCACCCCAGAAGGTGTCAAATGGCTTGACCATGTTTGAGGTCAGCAAAAATTGAACCTATATCTAGCAGTGAATTCCATTTGGGCATTATTTTTACAGACTCTAGGTTTCCTTGAGTGTTCTACAGTTTATAACTCTGGCAAAATCACCTAGTTAACTGTTGCCTATAGACACACAATAAAATCTGGACCTGATGTCATTTTCTTGGGCACTAATGTCTTCGGGTCTACTTCCCAAAGTTGTGGAGGACAGCAGGGGTGCAGGCACTGCACACAGATGCACTTTGTTGGGGACATTCTGCAGGACCAGGAAGCTGCCAGGGGGATTTTGACAAACAGCACCATCAAGATCTTCTTCCTGCCTGGAAGTTGGACATCATAATTAAAGATCTCCATTTGGTTTCCAGGCATCAACAGCATCACTTGGATGCCAGTTTTAGATTCTAAACTGTTCATGTGTTGAGCAGGGCATCCTGATTTAAGTGGTCATGATGTTTGAAAATTATTGGACTTTTTTCCCAAATTGCTGTCACCTATTGGGACTGTGATGACCAAAACTCATTTCAAAAGCAACCTCATTAAATTACCTCATTTAGCATGAATAAATCAGTTCTGATACTTGTTACCTGTACACTTTTATCTTGTCAAACTTTTTGTTGTCCCTTCCCATGGGTCTGAAAGTGGGTGCTGATGCTGTTACTTCCCTTAGCTTTCCTTAGCTCCTCTGGGACAGAGGAGAAACATAAAGGATGGGCTGGTAATGTGGTCTTTCCTTCCCACTTCATCAGGTAAGAAAATTTCTCTCTAGCTTTTGTTATTATATTTATTCTGTAAAGTACACATGCACACATTAGAAATATTAGTCATATTCCTAAATTTTATTGAAATTTATAATATTTTAACATGTACTTAAGTGCTTTGTTCAGATAAAAAAAGCTGCCTTCCTAATTAGTTATTTCTATTTACTACTTCTGTCCAAAGATGACACAAAAATGGAGATACTTTTAAGAATCTCTGTCTTAATCATTGTCACGTTGTCTCATTTTCCCAAGGACATTGAAAATGAGTCTGGCATGGAGAAGAGCAGAAAGAAGGAAATGTAGAAGAAAGCATATGAACAGTATAGCCCCATTAGCAAAGTGGTCCTTGGAAGAGTAAGACAAGAAATATATTTGTGTAGGAGGACAAGAATGAGGAGAGAAAACATCAGCTTCAGGAGACATAAAGAAGGGAGATGCTTATGGATCTGTCCATATGTGCTGTACCACAGCATATTTGCCTCCCCACACACTCAAAGAAGTTCACTAGCACATCCTGGTATCAATGTTATTCTGTTAAGAAATGTTCAGGTTTAAGGAAACTATTATCTGAGCTCCCCTGATTTCTGCTAGTGCTGACTCAAACAAATTCCATTATAAACCCCTGCACATTTTTCATATTTATTTTTAATGAATGTCCCTTAAAAAAAAAACAACCAAAACCAAAACCCCAAACAAACTCCTAGAATACTTCTTGAAATAAAATTAAGTTCTGGACATCCAACAGAAGACATCTAGAGAAAATGATAATAAAAATTCAGTCCTGCTTCTGCCAGAAAACTCCCAATGAGGTGAGGAAATCAAACCAGGCAAAGTGAAAAGAAGGATTAAATAAGGTGAATAGAGATTAAGTTAATTCAATACAATGCCGAAACAACCTTTCTGTAAGGCTCCCTGGTGAAATCAATGTTAGGTAGTTTGAAAGCACAACCTTCAAGGAATAACAGCAAGAAAAACAATAAGCATGCTGCTTTAAAAAAAAAATTACCCTGAGGGATAAACCATTTTACTAGGACAGGAAAGTGGAATCTATACCTGATTTTATCAGCAAGAGGAAACTTAGAATTTACCTGTCAAATATTTATGTGGTTAAAAGAACAAAAATTACTGAAAAGATTCAAAGTACGATTCAGATTATTAAGTCATTTTAACTTTTAATGTTAGGGCAAGTTTTTGAAAGTGTTTCAGTAAATGTCTCCAGAGATGGTTGGTTATCCACCTTCTCCAAGTGCAATATTTATCAGAGGTCAAAGCACAAAAAGTGTCTGACTATGGCAATAAGATTCAGCTCATGGAAATATGTTGCCAGCAGTGATATGCAGCCTTCAACCTGCTGGGTCTAGCACACTGGATAGGATAAGCTGGCCAAATTGCTGGCAGTAAAAACTGAGATCTATTTTTATGAAGTCTTCATGTGACTCTAGACATAAGCAGTATATGTGAAGCTGTAAGCCTTTTCATGTCCCTGCACAGATATTCCCTCTTCAGGTGAACAAGCTGCAGTCCCCAGTCCATGCCTGCCCACCACAGTGTCCCTGCCCTGGCCTTGCTCCCGTTTGTCGATGCCTTTCCTGCATTGTGGAGCCCCAAACTGGACACAGGGCTCCACAGTGGTCCAACAGCTGCTGGGTACAGGGAATAATCCGTTTTCTTGATCTGCTGGCTCTGCTCCTGCCCAGGGCACTGCTGGCCTCCACTGCTGCCAAGGCTCCTGCTGGCCTGGGCTCAGCTGCTCCCCAGCCATAACAACAGTCAGAGATCACACAGGCTGCTCCATCCCAGTGCTGAACACAGAGTTCAAGAGATAACGTGCTATTTCCTTCCTTCATGAGTTACTGGATGAGTAGGCTTACTTGGAGGTAGTGACTTGAACAAATATTAATCTTCTAAATATTTTTTGAGGAACTGCCACTGTGATATGTGGGTGAAAGACTGACTATTATGAAGATGTTGATCTGTTTTGTAAGATAAAATGTTAAGGATTAAATAAAATATAATGACTTGAGAATATATCACTTGAAACAAATTTCAATAATTTTTTAGACCTTTTTTTCAGTTTGAAGATCCCTAAACATTCTTTTACTCCTAGGAGTGCAGAAAACTTTGACTAGCAAATTTAAATCCACTGACTGTGGATTTCATTTTCTTAATTATCACTTACAGAGCTCAAGGGTTAAAGGAGCACTGTTTGAAAACCAGTGGTAGATTGCTCAGCAAGCAAATACCTCAGGCCAGTAAGTCAGGAAGCAGCTGGAGGTAGAGGCAGAGGTGGCAGATTATGGGGGCTCATGTATGTTTTCATGTTTTTCTTGACCATTGAGTTCAAAACTAAGCTGTTTAACTTAGATCTCTAGTCTTATATATAATACTTGACAGTGCTCTGCAGAGAATAAAATATGCTTCAGTGCTGGATCCAAATGCCAAATGCACATAGAGATGGAAATGAGATGTGCAGATGCATCTGTATTCATAATCCATTCACAGCGTTAACGCAGAAAGAAGGCTGCAGCTCTCTATTGCCCCCTTGCCTGGCTGAAATGTGTTCCCAGACATCTCTTCTTGTAATGGAAGATAAGCGCCTCCTGAAAGATGAAACCTGAAGAAAATGGCTTCTCAAAAGAAGAGATAAAACTCCCAACCTAGCCCTCAGAAGCAATGAAACATTAAATGAAACACTGACATCTCAAAACCATGGAAAAAAAAATGGAATAAGATCAATGAAAATTTTACAACTCCCCATTTTTTATCAATTTTTGTATCTCTAAGGTGATTTTTTTCTTGGTTGCTTCAAGTCCAAGTAGAATATTTTTGGTTGACAACTGCAGAAAAGGAACATTTCAGCTGTAAGCTTGCTGTTGCAGGGCCCAAGTCTTTGGCACACATATGATTTTGAAATTCTTTCCCTGCTTTTTGAAATGCTTTCCCTGTATACAAGTCAGAGACATCTCTTTTAAAATATACATAGAATAATAAATTAATAATTTCTAATCTGTGAATAACAGATATTTTATCAAGAAATACAACCTTACATGACACAAATATATTTACATATCCAAATATTGAAAAGCAAAGACACAAAAATGATGTAGTGAAACAAAGTTTTATTAACCATGAAATACAAAGTAAGCCTAAAATGTGTTTCTCTCCTGAGGCTGAGTAATCAGATCTTCTTTTTCCTTTCTCGCTCACTCCCTCCTGCACTCACTTTTTGGCTTTTCAATATCCCTTTGAGAAAAGTCCTGCCATTTCTCACAGTCAGATGATTCAAGCTTGAATGCAAGAACTCCAAGTTCTTTTGCTTTGAACTGACTCATGGAAGAGGGACATACAGACATGGGGCAGACAGTTCTCCCAGCTTCCCTCAAGCAAGAAATGTCATGGCTTTCTGTCCTTCCCCAATACAAAACAAATAACAAAAAATAATAATAAAAAAAGAAGCACTTTTCACAATTACTGGATCTTAGCAATCTAATTCTCCATTTCAACCAAATGTTCCTCCAATCTCTACCCCTGTAAAGATCAGGCACACAAAAAATGCAGGCTCATAGCTAACATGTAGTTCTTCAAAATTCATGTTGTGCTGCCACAAAACTGTAGCAAATCCTGGTGTTTAGTTGGTAACGGGGTAGGAGTTAGGTCTGGAGCTTGAGTTCTTTGCTTGTGACTTAGCCACTACAGGCTCCTTTCATAGTTAAAGGAGAGAATCAGACCCTTTAGGGAAGCTTTCATCCCATCCTAAGTCTGATATCTGAAATGGAACAGAGGAAGATGCTTTAAACATGCCAAGGACAAGTATATCATAACTCCTACCAAGCTACAGTTGCAGTGCATTGGCTAGCTGAGCAGGTGGCTTACAGCTGCTTTTTCAAGGCTTTTGAAGTTTGCAGGAAACCTGAGTGTACTCTGTTGGGATAAGGACAAAATAAGATTGGTAAAAAAACGGTGGTAAAATTGACCAATTGACCAATAAGATTGGTAAAAAAACGGTGGTAAAATCAAAAGTGAAACATTTTCATTTGTGCTGGTCACCTGGGTCTCCCTCTATCCTAACTTTACAGCAAAACAAGAAACCTGGGCCGTCCATCTACACTAGAAGAGATGAGATTAATCACACTCTGAAACCACCAGTTTCTCTCAATGGCTGTAAAAGGTGAAATGAATCCCTCCTCCCTAGGACAGATAGGAAACACTGCACTGGTGACTGTAAAGGGTTTTCACATCAAGAATCATAACATCCCTCTGAGAGTATTATGGGATACAGATTTCAAAGGACTTATGTGGTGTGAAATATGTTCATTTGAACATCCTGATAATACTGACCCTAGAAACTGAACTTAAAGAATTCTAAATTTATAACTTATTAAGAGGTATAAACTGGCTTAAATTTGAACTTCAGTGCATGCTGAACACATGCATACATACAGAAAATCTTCAAAGTCAGGCAGTGAAAATTATGCAAGATTTGGAATGACTTACAAGGAAAGATTATGGGACCCTAATTGCTTAATGGAAGGACTTCTACCTAAAGAGGACAATTCAGCATGATAACTAGTGTAGAACTGGCATACAGAAAAAAAATAAACAGTTACTGGATGTTAGAAAACCGTTGGGAAAAAAACAAGTTAATATGCACAATACAATTGGCATGGACTTTCTATGTCATCAGGATTATTCCCATATAATCTTGGTCATCTATGCCAAAGGAATATTTTAGTAAACTCATCTTAAAGCAAGACAAATTCTCTGCCAATTGAAAGACCATCCCAAATCCCCACTTCTGTAATGAAGAAAAAGCTTATCTCAATTTCTATATTAAATTTATTGATGGCTCTTCTGTACTCTAAAGCTAAGTGGTGATACGCCTGACTTGACTAGATACAGCTGTCATGCCTATGATTTCATGTGCCATTTGTTTTCTAAATTATGGACATACTGAGCATTAAAAACCCTTTCATTTTTGTCTCCATTTTGATTGTATAGCTGTTTGCATTTCCACAAATATTTTTCTCATCAGGCCTTCAAATGCTCAATGAGTAGTAACTAAGCTACAGCGTATTGTAAGCTCATAGCTGCATTTTCATCCCTATCCATCAATATTGTGCTGCTGCCCCATATCATCTCTCTTCCTTTCTTTTGTTATTTGTTCAATGTCCTTGAAATATCTAACGCAGCTTTTTTGCTATGCTTCATTTTCCCTGAATGTTTCCTGGCCACTCAGAAAAACCTTTTCTTGTTTTATAATATTACATATAGCAATACCTAGCCATACAATCCAGACCATTTTAGACCACCAAACATCTTTCTTAAAGGCTAAATATTCTAACAGAGATGGTCTTTCAACACAATGACAGTTTCTGACAGCTTTCCAGAAGGCTTTCCCTTCACCGAAATGCAGAGCAAAAATTATAGGAAATCTTAAAAATTATCTCAGTATTTATTACTGTTTGGTCACCCACAAACCTGGTTGAAAGAAAAAATTTTGGACAAAACATGCTAGTTTTTGATTGATAGAGTGAAATGCATATGAAAATAAACTTAAGAAGGCAATCATTGGTTGCATTTAAGGAAAGGCCTGTTCTGGAAAAAGACTCATGTCCAACATGGTCCTGCCTGGTGAAGCAGTCAGAGCATTATTTGTAAGGGATGTGACTCACTATGTGTCAGGACAGATCAGAAGTGATAATTTCTTCATGATTTTCATTTCAGGTGAGGTAACAAATTTTCCACAAGGAAATGTTGGAATAATTATTTCAGCTTTCTAAGTTTCTTTCAATAATGGAGGAATAGTTTTTGTCCAATCAAGTAATAAAGTTTTATCTTTGTTTACTCATTTTCTTTAATTTCATTTAAATTTTAACAATGTAAATTTTAATATAAACATTATATCACAACACAAATACACATATATAGGATATTTGTTGCAGCCTTCCACATCACTGAATCTAGTTATATTTGTTGAAAGGAAATTGTACATACATATTTCTATATGAATTCTTTTAAAGTTTTCTCATACATTTTTATTGTTCTCTTTGTTCCAGTTGAGAATGAAAACAAGTTCAGAAATGTCAGAATTTCCCCTCTAAGACAAAGACCGGTTTTCAACCTCCTATTCACTTGCTAGCAGTCTATCATCTACTAGCCGTCTCTCAAGGCTAGAAAATACATCAGAAGAACTATTTAAATACAGAAATGGGTATTTAACCAAGAAATGGATAGAATCAGGTTGTGATCAACATAGTGCTTCCATGAAATCCTTTCATACTTAATAGTATTTGTACAATTAATTAATGATGTTGTAAAAGAAAAAAAAACAAACCAAAAAGACATTAGACTATAAATTAAACACTTAGGATTCTATTTTGCTCCAAGATACTTAACTCATTCCTTTCACCTTCAACAGGAATTGCTTCTATTAAGAAGCACCATAAACAAGCAAAACTAAAAAAAAAAAAAAAACAGATTGAAAATGGATGCTTGTGTAATTTTGCTAATGGTTTGCAAACAGCCTAGGCATTATTTGACACGATAAATGCTATGCTGTTCTATCTCTGTGAAGATAACTTGGAATCATCAATGTTGCTCGATAATTCAGTCAGAATTAGTGATCAGGAAGCCTCAGCAAAATACTGAGCATCAGTTCAAGTGCTTCAAGTGCTTATTCTAAGTACTTTTCATCTTCTCTTAGACTATTTCTGTGTGTGTACAAAAATTAGGATTGCAATCACTGAGGTCCTCCTTTCTGATAAATAGGAAAGCAGATCAGAAATATCCTAAAGACTTCATCCTTTTTATTCCTTGATATTTTGGCTTCCCTGAATTCTTATTTCTCTTGGCTTAGGGAAAAAAAGGGTACAACAGAAATAAAATTGAATGGGAACATGTTATTGCCCAACACAAAGGTTCATGCTCATCTGGATTAATATATTACCATTGCTAACTCATTTTAAATACAGGATATGAGAAAAATTAGATTTGGAAAAAGAAAATTACAGGGGCTTAGTGAAAGAAAGGAGTAAAAATTTGAGCTGTGTTTTTGTCTGAAAATAAAGTACAAACACCTAATGAATGGCACAGAATAGATTTTTAAAGTTAGAACTTCTGCGAATGTCTTCATAAAAACAGACCCATGGGACTGTGGTCTTTGGGGCTCAATTCCATGTATAAGCACCTGGAGCACATCAAGTGTCCTGAGGCTTCTGAGGCACACACACAGAGGGCTAGCAGGTATCAGGCACCTACAGTTGGTCCAGGCCCTTTGGGGAAGCAGCCAGAGGCCAGGCACAATACCTAGGAGTGTCTTGGATGGCACCAGGGGGCTGTTTAGCTGTCAGCCCAGACCTGGCTCTGTTACAGAACAACCCGTATTGATAACAGTTCTTCCTCACTTTCTATCTGTATGGGATTTTCTCTTGGCCAGTATAAGGACCTAGTGGTCTTCCCACAAAATCTTCTAAGCCATACTATTCTGAAAGCCACCCAAGTGGTCTTCAGGTGAAAAGTATATTTAGCTGCTGTCATCCTTTGGTTCTTGTGTCTGCTCCTGAACACCACTATAAGCATACCCTGTGTTGTCTGTGTTTCACAGGTATTACCTAGGCAAAACAAAATTAACTGCACCAAAAAGTTCTAAGTTAGATATAATTTTCCTAATTAAACTAGTGGGTTGATACCTACTATCATTCTTCCCATATGTATATGCTGCAATTGCATTACCTGTGTCATTCTTTAATGGTCTCAATAAATTAGAAAAGCCCGGAAGTTTTTAAATGATATATGTTTCAATAAGACAACATGAAATTAGGGAGTCATGATTAGATCATTTTCCCAGGTTCCTTGTTTGAAATTCTTGATTAAGAAGTGTTGCCTATAAGTTCAATAATGATCTGATATGATGACCACAATTAATATTGTATTAGGAATGTTGAATTTATGAACTACAAAATTGGGCTCATTCCCAGTTAGTAGCTATGGTGACAAACCATCTTGACTAAGCAACTCTCAGGGTATTTCAACAGAACTTGGAATAAATATGTCTTCATTTACCAACTTTATCTATTTCAAATGATCATGTATAGCTGCTAACACATGGCCTTCAAAAGGAAAAGATCAGCAAAGCTCTAGTAAAATGTATGCAACATTTTAATAAGATGATAGTAGGTCTGTTCTGTACTACTGTTGCATTTAGACATTGATTTTCTCTAGTGCAATTTAGACCAAGTCCTCTGAAGCAACTGTGGTCAATTTTTTCTCATGCTCGAAATGTATGTATCAAAAATGAAAATTGATAGCTGTAAGCATTTGAACTTTTCTGGAAGCTCTTCATCACCTGAAATGCTAGGAACTACCAAATTAGATCTCCCTTATAATTCCTAATGTAATCTTAGGTCACAAGATTGAACTGAATTAATGGTTTCTCAGAAACCTTGAAATATAAAGATTCATCAGATGCAGAATATACCACTTGTCAAAATCTCTATAGAATACAAAACTGGAAATTATTTCTCCCTCTCTTGTCTTTCTCTGCAACTACAATCTGAATTGTGCCTTTTCCTGAACAATGCAATGCTGAGTTAGAAACCTCAAGAAATGAGGGTAGCTGTGATTAAATGCTATTAAGTACTTTCATTAAATTAAGCATCTAGATCAGAACGTCTGTGCTTGAAACATGGATCATGTAGAATTCATAAAGCTCAAAATAATCTTTGACATGAGATTAGGACACACTGTTATGGACTTTAAGAAACATTTTTTTTCCTTTAAAGGTGATAAATATATTGTTTAAATAAAATTAATCTATTTGCATATTAAGCATAAACCTTATTTTAATGAAATTTGCTTCAGTCCTCATTGTGGTCTGTTTTTAAATGAAAAATTATATATTAAGCATCCTCAAAGACTGGTTCCCACATAATCCTTTAACCACGTATCAGTCGTATGTTAGATAAGCTCTGGAAGCATTGTTTCACAACAGCACATTTGTGTGCCAGCAGCTTTACCACTGAGAGTATGTCACATGAATATTAAATTGAATTGTCTTCCTGAATATGTGAGGTACAGCAGCGCACTATACAATCAGTGTACTTGAGTCACAATTTCCCACTTCTAAATCTGGACAATAAAAATCAAATAAATACTGTGATGAGAGCACTGGAAGGCCTTCAGAAGCTGGATTCCTGATCGTTTGGGACAAAATGAAAACACAGCCCCGACCAAAGAAGAGCCTCAGAGACATTTCATCTCTGACAGCTCAAGACTCAGTAGACAGGTTTTTGAGAAGAGGTGGCCTTGACCTTCTCTAAGTCTCCTGTCAAAATAACTGATTGGTTTTCATATAGACTGTCCATCACATTTAACCCAGCAGGATGCGGTAGAGTTCAAGGTAGGGAGCCAGTTGGAACAAATATGCAGCACAGAAAAAGAGAGCATGAAATTGAGGGGTTTAGGGCAGCAATCTAACACTCAGCAATTCCCAGGAACCTCTTATCTCAGCAAGCTGTGAAGAATTTAGTTTCTCATTTGTTTCAGCTTTCCAAAGACATCTTGTTGGCAGAAACAGTTTCCAGATGAGTCTGCCAGGTCCACATCAGTACTGGATAGTTTTCAGCTGTGAACAATACAGCAAAATACAACAGCCTGTGACTGCACAAACCCCCCTTTCACTGAAGGCTTTTACTGTACTGGAAGATTTTCTGTTAGATCAATTTGGACTCACTTTGCCCTCTTGTCCCAGAAGTGGAACATCTGCAGTAAAGGAAGAGTTTTGCTAACTCAGTCTGTTGTGAATACTTTTTTTGGCATACTTTACTGGGTTTTTTCTATTCTTACTTGCCAAA
Organism: Geospiza fortis; assembly: GCF_000277835.1. NCBI lineage: Eukaryota > Metazoa > Chordata > Aves > Passeriformes > Thraupidae > Geospiza > Geospiza fortis. The sequence goes on along the minus strand of NW_005054310.1, from coordinate 4,045,963 downwards.
TTCAAAGTGTTTTGAAACAGTTATACTCTTTCTATTGTTCTGCAACTTTGTCCACTTAGTTTTTGTTATGCTCTACAAAAAGAAAATGACTGCAGTCATAAATAGACTATCACATAGCTTTCAGAATCTCTATAGCATTCATCTGGACTGGTCTCATACAAAAATATAAAGTCACATTGCTAAAAGACAATTTCAAATCACTAGCATAATTCATACAGACTGTACAAAGACATCTGTGATTAACACAATAAATAATATGTGTTTTCTTGAGAATTAGAGATAATTTTGAGAAGCACAAAAAAAATCTGCAAGTCTGTAGTTACACTCTCTCAGTATTCCTTTTTACCTGCAAATAAAACCATGTTACAATCATTTGCATATGTTTTATTATACATTGTATAGCGCAAGAAGGGAATTACTGTACAGAATAATCTCCACAATTGCCACACACCCTTCTGTACATGTATGCTCATGTCTGTAGGTAAAGACACCTCCTACATTCATGGAGGAAATAAGAAACCAATCTCCTCTGGCCACATAAGATCTAGGGTGAGATTCCTGAAACTGTGCACCATACTTGTACATCCAGCCCTTTTGCCTTTGGTTGTTCAAAAGGTATGAATAACCATAAAGCATCAAAAAGACATAGAAACCATTCTTCCTTTGGGTTATGGCATGGGCATGTGCAGAAGTGGCGCTTTTGTGCCACTCTCTGTTCCCGACGGTTCTCTATTCTTTGTCAAGGGTAAGATAAACAGCATTTCCAAAGGCTCCTAACTCATTGGGTCAGATGTCCTAGAGAAAGTCAAAAACCAGAAGCCTTCAGATTACAGAGTCAACACACTAATATCAGAGCAGGAGTGGACAGACAATTTCAGATTCAAAGTGAAGACCCTTTTGGATGAGGTGTTCAAATAGTCTAGCAGCTGTTTTAGTATGCATGATGTGCATAGATATACAGAAAACCAAGCACATATTACCTGTTGCATTACACACATAAAACAGAATTTTTTTTCCAAATATCTGTACATCTTTTTTCCTCCAGTTATAGTGACCCTTTCACTGTAAACCCCAGCAGAATCAATACTAAAGCTTTGAATGCAGAGTAGTCTATGGGGATGCAAATAAGTTGCTTAGAATTCAGTATCACAAATTTGTCAATTTCTGAAACTTGTTAAAAGAACCAAGAGTGAGTACAAAGGACAGTGTTAGGTTATAAGGGAAATTTGTCGGTCCTTTGTAATTCACATAAAATGCTGTCCTGAAATGCATCACAGGAGACATCTTTAATATCTGATATGAAAAATTTATGGAATGGGTGGGTGAATGAGTGCTGCAATTCATTGCCAGTCAGTCAGACATGATGGTGATAAAGGCCTGTAAGTGTCAAGACAGATACTTAGCTCTTAATTGTGGGGATAATTCAAATTTAGGGAAGAGGTGTGGGTCAGTTCTTCTATTCCAAAGTGAATGGCTTACTTCTAATTGAAAGCAACACTAATTAAGATAAAGGGCAGGACATTAACACTCAGTATTAACATTATGACCCGCACCAGCAATATGCCTTGCCTCTGATGTGAGTAGTTATTTATGGTGCCTCTGGTGCAGCAGAGCTCTCCCTCGCATACACATCAGGTATCAGGTTCCAATGTACACAGCTTCAATGAGGGAGTTAAAGAAGAAAGTACCAGCTGGGGAGGGGTCTCTGTGCAGTGGAAACAAACTGGACAGAAAACAACTGGGCAGGTTTATCTGTCATTCATGAAGTCAAACACTTCCCTCCTGCCTGACAGCTTTCAGGCTTCTCCAGATTTCACAGGCTATGTCTAAAGGGAGAGGATGGCACTTAAGCCCCCCACTCCCTGGTGATTTCCAATCATGCCTCACCTTGCTCTCATTTGCATAGAGGACACCTCTCTAGGTGGGCCAGAAAGCCACAGCACCCTTCAGTCAGAGCCCTGGAGAGGGTCAGGTGGGTGAAGCGTCCGGGAAGCATTGCAGCAGTCACACACTGCTGTGGTCTTGCTGGTCTATTGTCCCATGGAAACTTTGGAGTGGAAAAGTCTCCAAGGCTCCACAGATCAGCCAAACTATTTTTTGAATTACAGAACTGACAGCTTGAATTAAGACCAAAAGTCTTTCTAGTGCTTTCTATTATAGCTCAGCTGTTTTCATATATTGGGCCAGCCATGTGAGGCCGAGTGAAATCAATGTTGTACTCCTACAAAACCCAAGCAGCTCATTCCTTTTAAACCCTATTAACAAAGATATTACTTCTCACTTAACCAAGTACAACAGCAAACATAGTGTAACATTTCCACAAATGAAAATTAAATAAAAAGCTATGCTAATCACAAGTATTTTAACAAGATTGAATATCTTTTCCTAGAAGCAGGGACTCCTTTTTGTGTCCCAATTTGTGTCCCAAATGCTATTTCTTTTCCCATCTTTCAGTTTGAAAAATGAATCACTTATCTCCACTTGAAAGCTATTATTAATTCCCTTATGGTCCCACGTGCTTCTGTAGTTGTATGTCTTATTTACTGATGGTGAACAAAGTTTAGATTTGTTCTTGGGTAAAGGGGGCTTGGAAGATAATAGAGCAAAGAAGAAACTGTGCATAGTGATGCAGGTTGCATTAATATGTCCTTTGAGCACAATCATCTTCACAGAGATGATTTTTCAAATTCCAAGAGCAGCAGAGGTGAGCTCAGGTGACGATTTTTATTGAGAATTATGTTTTTCTTAATCCCATCTCTACCTGAGATGGGGTTTCACAACAGTGTGGTCAAGCCATGTGAACTTGCCTCTTCACCACAAGGCAGGAAGATCTAAATCTTTTGTGATTCTCTAAACTGACTTGACTTTTTAAGAGGCATATAAGGACAGGCTTGGTATCCTTTTTGATACTTTCAAGTGTAACAGACAAATAAAATCTTAGCTGAAATAGCTTGATTTTAAAAATAGCAAATTTATAGCAATCTTTTGTTTAAGTTTTCTCGTAGAGACCTTTTGAAAATCCAGCTGAAATGTTTTCCTTTGCTATTAATGTTCCCAGCTGTCTGAGCCTGACAGCACTTTTCTAAACATTGATATATATAACTTGAGATACTGGTTTTAATACACACATTTGCTTAGATATGGGGTATTGAAAGTGTTCTAGAAACTATTTTTTAAAAGAAAAAAAATCTGTCCAACTCCCAGAAAATATAGACATTCGTATGCTGTCATATCTGTCTGTGCTTCACTGCACTGTTTGATAAAATGGTAAACTTTCATGCCCAAATTTTCCAGTGGAATGAAGTTCAATAGATCACCTGAAGAACCAGTGCAAAAAATTAGCTCATAGGTACAAATAGTCAGAGCACAAATATTCAATTTTCTAAAAGGGTTTTTCTAGCTTTATCTGAGCCAGTAGATTTTATTTAGCAATCACTAGAGTATTTTTACCACCTGTGTTAGAGAGGAAGTTAAATAGATCCTTATGATTGTCCCTTCCAGCCATGAGCATCTACCTGCATATAATAGAATTGCTAATATAGAAGTACTCATGGAAATACTTCTCCAGTGCTCAGATCTCAAAATATATCATGGAAAGAAGTTAAAACAATTGATCAGCCTTTCTTTCCAAGCATTTTTCTACACGCTGCACTTTTCTGCTTCTATACTGCTCCAACAGAAACCATGGGGTTTCCCTTCCAGTGGGTCATATAATCTAGTATGTATGAGATGCTTCTGGAAAGAAAACAAATTAAAAATGCAGTGCTTTTTAGACTGAAATTTTGAAATTTTCTCCAGCAGAGGACATAGCTGAACTTTGACATCCCATTCCTCCATCTTTGGAGGAATGCTTTATCTCCCCTAGGGTGCTATGCAAATAATAGGACAGGTTTCAAGACGCAACAGCACCCAAATAAGCACTGGTGGTTTTCTCTGAAAATAACATTCCCAAGGGAATTTACATACCTTCTTGCCATCCTCAGAGAAGAGTTCAGGAAGGGAGGAAAGTAAGAGCCAACTTTATCACTCACCACTGCAGACATAATCCTCAGGAGAAGGTGAGCTGCTTAACTCCTAGCTGACCAAAACCCTTCTTGTACTAAGTCCCACACAGAGACCATGGGTCTCCCTAGACTAGATGTAGCTCATGTTGAATGCCTTTACAAACAGACTTTCTTCCTGGTGGGGAAAAGCAAGGGTTTTCTGAGTTGTCTGTAATGTTTATAAGCTGCAGACAGAAATGTAACACAGACCAGGTCTCCTTTCCAGGGTGACTAGTGCTAGATGTCTCTCCGAGCAGTCTTTCAATTGTACTTAAATTCCTAAGGCTGCATCTGTCCTCTTGCCAAATCACGCTGCTATTACTTTTGGAGATACGGTGTTCTTTCATAAGAGGTGTGAGAAATAAGGAGGTAATGTTTCAAAACACCCTGAAAGTAAGGTAAGCTTAGAGAATCAAAGCTATTAAGTTGTATTGTTACCGTTCTACCCTCAAAGTCTTTTTCTAAAATGTTTCTGATCAGTGACCACATAGATGAAGATACAGCTTTTTTTATCCTCAGGTAAAGCCACACTCATTCATTTCCAACTAATGGCATAGGACACCATCTCAGAGGTGGGTGTGATAGCATTACACAATTCAAATAGGCAGCATCAAAGATTAATGAGAACAACCAAAATATTTTTTCTTGCTTAACAAATTACTGTATAAGAAAGAAAAAGTGTAAAATAGCACTCAAGATTTACACAAGATCTGGGCTAAACGGATACATTTCCATTGACTTGAACAGGTATTCTATTCAGCCAATTTGATTCTATTTGGTTTCAGTAAAATAATACAACATGGCAGTAATTCCTGTGGGATTTTTCTTTTCATACCCTCCATAAGTCTCCTAAAAACCAGATCTTTAAAGATGTTCAGTGATAATACTGTACCTGTCTGACATATAGAGTTTGTCCTGAATTAGCTGACCTTACAGTCTCCATTTCTCACTCATGAAAGTCCACTGCTATAGGCAGAATAAACTCAGAAAGATACTTTTTATCTCTTGTGGAATGAATTCTAGTTGGCAGGCAAAATTTAAATTTCAGGATTGCAATATTTTGCTGATCAAGAAAAGAGATAATTTCTCCTATCTATTGTATCTGATTGTGTCTCAGCTGAAATGAGGAACGAAGTCATTCTGAACATTGGGATAATAAGTAATATCAATCAGGAAGGAATAATTACCAAGAAATAGAAGTAAATTAGTTTTGCCTCCTGACAGCACTGAAGTGAGAAATGAGTACACAGGAAAGGGTGCACAATAGGTATGAGAAGAGTATTTGAGTGGAACGGGAATGCACTTGGAATGTAAAAGAGAAATAAAAGTTCAGAGGCAAGTTTTGAGAGGAAAAATGGGGTTTTTTTTCCCAATTTAACTTTGTTTCACTACTGGAAAAACTGAGTGGCTATCCAGAAAAAAGGGGCTTTATATAATTTTAGATTAAATTACATTTACTTTGCCTTTTTTTTTCCCAGTGCAGCTTTGTTGGCTTTAGCATTTGCCTTTTGTTTCTCAATAAGGCTGGTGTGAAGGTTAAAAATTCGTATCCTATTTCAAAGATTTGTGGGCATTTTAAAGATTTTAAAGTCAGATGAAACGCTACTGTAGTCCCAGTTAATAATAAATAACTTCCACAGCTCTACCTATGACATGACTGCCTATTCAAATCATCTATCTAATATTAGCAGGTCATTGATGTGTGATAGTAAGGACACAAGAGGAATAATCTTGGGACCCCCTGAAGTCAATACATATTTTAACACTGACATCAATGAAATCATTTCTGCACACTAAGACAAGATTGTGGAGACTGTCTGACTTAAAACCATAGCTAGCACTAACATACTAGAGTTCCTTCACCAAAAATATCTTGGGCTATCCTGCAAAATTTCACATTTTATTTTATGAATTTCAGGAATAATTTTGCAAATACATTCTGTTCACCATCAAGCTCCATTGCACTAAGAAAGCAAGCACCTCCCTCATATAAGATGCATGTCATACCTTCTATAACAAATTGCGTATATTGATTTTTCTATAGAGGCTAGGAAAGGTAGGACTTGAAATCCCCAGACAGATGGAAACGAAGTAGCTATCTCTCAGGAAATCTGTTAACAGAAAATCTGCATGAAGAGATGAAATTAATTAGGACAAGAGCTTTACTTCATGCAAGTAACTGCTTTGATTTACACCATCTAAAGCATATCACTTCAAAATTCAGCCAGTAGTGTTTGAGCTGATGACTTCTCATGGAAAATGTTACTTGCCTGTTTGAATTTCCATGCATCCATTTTAAAAGTACCATATCACATAAAAATAATATAAAAAATAGATAAATTATACCATCATTGTCAGAAAGAAATTCAGAAAAGAACAGGCTGTAAAAACTGTAATCCAGGAATTCTATTTTGTGCATACTAAAAATCATTCTCAAAATCAGGCTTTACCTTTACTTAAACACATAGGTAATAACTTTTTTGGAAGACTACTGCTGTTAAGTATGTCAAAAAAAAATAACTCTCTTTCAATAATTTTAGGGATTTAAAAACTAATTACTAATAAAAATTGTCTGATGGAATTAAGGAAGGGGAGATTCTTGGTTAATGCATTCTGAAGTTTGTGACTTCAGAACTTTAAAGATGAATTTACAAAGCATTTAAAAATAGGGCTTATAAAAATGTTGAGTAGATCAGACAACCACATTTCCATCAATGTTCTCTGAAATAAGGTTCCATTAGCTTCAGAAAAACAGCTCCTACATCAGTTAGGTGTTTTTTGAAAATAGTACATTCTGTCTCATCAGCAGTTCAAAGCTTGACAGAATAAAATATTGCCACGTGTCTCTTTCCTTGTCTTGTAAAAATCCACTTCCAGAAACTATGACCTTCAATCCCATAGTGACATCTATTCTCATTGCCCCAAGCCATATTTACAGCCTGAACTGAAAGCTGTAAGCTTAGAATAATAATATTTCTTCTTCCTTACTGTTTCCTTTTATTTCAAAAAAGGGGGAAAAATTCTTAAGTCTAATAATTGCTTAATACAGAAAAAAGTTACTAATAAATTTGAAATTTATTACTAGTCAGTCAAGGATTTTCTCAACAAAATATTATTTACCAAATTTTTAATGTTAGAAATGGTGTATATTTTTCAGTGTATTCATCAGAGACAAAAACATCTGCTTAATTATTTTCCTTCTTTTAGTTAGAAAAAGATTAAAGAAATAAGTGAAGCAGTATCACTAGCAAACAAGTTTGGCACAACCAGTGATTATGCTATGTATCCAAATAGAACTAAAATATGTGAGAAACCTTAGACAAGCAAAAAGCAATAATTAGACTACTTGGGCAGTGGTAAGTATTCTAATTTCATATATATCTGTAATTTTTTGCAGTTTTGTTTAACAGTTCAATCATTTTTCTCTTAAAAATATGGATGCAGCATGCTACTCATTTAAGCATTCAGAAACTTGTCAAATGGGTATAAAAACACATTTGTACAAGATACAGAATTAAATATTAAAGCACTCACCCATTACTCACTATATCCATCCTATGACCATAGCCCATCCACTCTTCACTTTGCTTAGCTCATTTTACCTTGACAACTCCATTCCTTTCCTGTGTGGTTAATAGAATTTTAACTTGAGATAATTGAGTTCTGTAATTAGCATTCCAGACCTCTGTGCTAACAAGAACTTGAAATACAGGAGAAATTTTTTTTTTTTTTTTTGTTTTGGGAAATCATTTCGCGAAAATGATTTGCAGTAGGTAAAACCAGCAGTGGAAAGACGTGGCATTGACTCCAGCTGTAGCTGTTTGAATAGCAATGGACCACAGGCACTATGTTCTCTGAGGCCAAGTCTATTCCATCATGTCCATCATAAAATATCATTGTTCCATGAAGCCTAAAGTGGTGAGAATGTAAAAGGAGCATAGGAAGTTACAGGAGGGAGTGAGAGGAAGAGTAGAGGTATTGAAAATCTTACCTCTTACTCTGAATAAACTGTCCTTTATCCTTAGTAAAAACTGTGATTTTTTTTTTCAGATTGGTCCTACTTATTTTGCTTTAAATTTCCTCGGATACACAGTTCATTTAGATTTGACAATTTGAGGGTTTTCCTAACTCTAGAAAAGCATATTATTGACTCGTATTATAATTATTTCATAGAACTAGGAAAGCATTTTAAACAGACAAATGAGCAAAAATTCTCACTTTTGCATTAAGTGCCAAAATATTGAGGCAGGGATAATAACAATAACATTAGTTTTAAAAAGGAATCTTTGAAGACTCAAGAATTGAGGTTGTGTCAGAAGAGGTTTAGGTTGAATATTAGGAAAAGATTCTTCACCCAGAGGGTGGATGGGCACTGGAACAGGCTCCCCAGAGAAGTGCTCACAGCACCAAGCCTGACAGAGTTCAAGAAGCATTTGGACAATGCTCTCAGGCATGTGGAGTGATTCTTGGGAATGGTTCTGTGCAGGGTCAGGAGCTGGACTCCATCCTTGTGGATGAAACGGGTCCCTCTGAACTCAGCTTATTCTGTGATTCTGTAAACAGAAATAGTTCATTTTAAATTTTTATTATAGAGGGAAAAATATTAGATATTTTGGGAAACCATGTTTTCTGTCAATTTAAAATCAATTCCCACAAAATTTGTTATTCATTTTTGCTAGCCACAGTACTAAACTGTTGCAATAATGTGCTAGTGCCATAAAAATTTATATGCAAACACTAGAATTGCCTTATTGTTATGTCTTGGGCTTAGATATCATTTAGCCCACAGAATGGCAGTATGCAACTTCTCCACGCTGGGTACAAGAGTCAGATGCAATCATGTACTTGTTTGTGCAGACACTCTCCGATTTTGCAGCTCAGTGGCTCATGCAAGAAGAAGGGCTGCCTGTAGCTCAGTTATTCAACCATGAGCATCTCAGCAGAGATGAGAGGTCCCTCTCGCACCTGCATAGAGGGCTCATTGCTTTAGTACACATAAGCACTTGCTGAATTTAAGGCATAAAAAAAAAATGGAAGCAAATCCTCAGCCTGAAGAGGCTGTGACTCTCAATGCCATTCTTCAATAAGGCATCAGCTCCTTCATTTCTTGATAATATTTGGCTTTTTGATCACTTCATTATCTGCTGTGGAAATATTGGTCACTGTTCAGCAGCCAGGTAGTGTCTTTGGGTCCCATGCCTCTTCCTCATGATCCTTGGTGTGATGATATAAACAATGTAACAAACTTCCCATAAAAAACACTGCAAGGCTTCCAAATCACAGAAAGAAAGTAAAAGATACTGATTAAAAAAAAATTATCGCCAGAATTGTAATTAGCCAGAGGTTAATTCTGTGTGTAAGACTAAAGAAGAAAGTTCCTACAGTTAGTTACTGCCCCATGTTACCAGGCAGGATATTTCTGTACACGCGGATGGCGGAGCAACCTCCACGCACTTCAGCATTGCCCTCTGCAAATGGAAATTGCACTCAGTTCTCTAAACAGGAAATGTCTATAAATCACAAATTTTACTCTTTCCTGCAAGATTAAAGAGGTTTTGCTGCCTTCCTTATCTGCCGGTACTGACTGATATGGCCCAATGCAGAAAGCAAGCCTCTGACTCCTCCAAAACCTTTAAACAAGGACCTGCTATAATGTGTCTCCCTGGCTTGCAATTATTGGAAATACTTATCTCTATAAGACTGTCTGACAAAGGAAAAAGTTTCATTTCTTTTCTCTTTGCCACCAACATTCCTTTCCAAACATAAATTCACACCTGAGTCTCAGTCATAAAAAACAAGATGTTCCGAGCAAAGAAATATCACTCCAGCTGCTTTATGAAATGTCATTTGCCCATGTGTTATTTTGGCTCTGTGGATAGCTTTGCCACTTTGGGAGCAAAGACTGTGAGTTCAGTCCCAGAGAGCTGCGTGATTACAATGCAGAGTCCTGGTCAATATTTGCATCCCTAAATGAACACACATCACAGACTAACCAGCAGCAATACAAATCCAAACACCTATGGAAGACATCATTGAGGAGATAACAACCAGGACACTGCCTTGAATAAAATTCCTACTGCACAAATGAGCAATTCACTGTTGTACAAACACCTCTGAGATTCAGAGAAAGGAAATTACTGGTTCACAAATTACCATGAGTCTGTTAAAGTTAGAGAGCTAATATTGTGTTCTTCCACTGTGATGGTGGTCACAAGGGTTCTTGGGTGAAGGAAGAGACGAGATCCTTGACTCCATGATCAGAAGGCTTGATTTATTATTTTATGATATATACATATACTATAACTATACTAAAAAGAAAAAGAAAGGAGAGTTCCAGAAGCTGCTAAGCTAAGAAAGAAAAGTAAAGACTGATAACAAACGCCGCTCTCTTGGACTGTGTCCGAGAGCCCTCAGTGCTGGATTGGCCATTATTTCTAAACATCCAAGATGGACCAATCCAGACTGACCTGTTGTATTGCACAGCAGCAGATAACCTATTGTTTATGTCTATCTCTGAGGCCACAGATTCTCAGAAGGAAAAATCCTAAGGAAAGGATCTTTCACAAAGAGAATGTCTGCAGCATTCCACATCATTTACAAGTAAAGTTAGCAATGTGTTCATTAAAAAACAACAACAAAAATGGAGTCAACAAAATTTTGACCAGTAACTTCTGCTTTGCACCCTAAGAAATTCTGACTGGGCATATTTCAGGCTGATTAACTAGACATGCTACCTGCGGGTCCAATATTCAAAATTTGTGGGAACAGCAAAAATGACATCTCCCTTGATGGTGTTAGCAGGAGGTTGGAAGGAAGATCATGGTGAATAAAAGAAGAAAAGGAGTATGTGGGATGACAAAGGGTGTTGAGAGGTAAAGGGGAGTGCAGGCAGGGGTTACTGGGCTGGGATCAATGGATGGGAGGGTCACCCCCTCTCCTTGGTTTGTGTAAAAGAGTGCATGCCACCAGAAAGGGGAAATATTACACACCAACAACTTCATCAACAGGTCGTGTTATAATTACACGTCAGAGCAAGGTGACATCATCAGCCAGCCAAAGCCAGCTGCTAATTATGGTGTCACTGGAGTTCTGCTGCAGGTATTTACAGCCTGCTCCTTCACAGGCACTGCACCATGAATTATTCATGAAACAGCCACCTCTGTTTGATTAGTTAAACAGCTCTCACAATATACAAACCCAAGCTTAAAAGTGGATTTTGCCAGACCTCATTTAAGCTGTCATATAAATCTACCTTTTCAATTTATGAATAAGCAGCCCATCAGTTTATCTTTTCTTTTCATGATGTACAAACCAAAGCAATTGGCATAGGAAAGATTTTCTTTCCTGATACTTTGCTGCCTTTGCAAGCTAGTCTCTGAAAAAAGTAAAAATTGCAGAAATGAATACATCTTTTGCACTTCTCAAATACTATCTGCCTGCTGAATAAAGATTTTCTGATTTATTACAGAAATGTATTGACACAAGGTGAGAGAAAAGAAAATAATGGGAGACATTTGTATGCTTTGGTAAAGTCAATTTAATTAGCATGTGAACCACACAGATAAGTATCATCGCTTCCTAATGTACTCAGTCTGGACACCAATCACACCAAACAAGGCAAGCTATTCAAGCAAAGCCATTTGTCACAAAGTGAAATTAAAAAAAAAAAGCCCACAAAAACCCATCCAAAGCCAAATACAGCAAACTCAGCCTACTCTATTATTGTTCATTATAGCCATTGCTGAGGGCAAATGAAGCTATTTAGTTTAATCGGCCTTTTACAAAAAATGTACCTATTCTTATAACCACACTGAACAAATCATGTAATTTACATTACTGTCCTGAATACAAAACAAGTAAAAACTTTACAAATTTAAGCCATAAATCCATTTGCTTCTTTTTGCTTATTCTAGTCATGCATACAAAGGAGAGGTAAAATTTACATTAGCATAGAGACTCACCTCATCGCTTCTTTTTATCAGGCTGCTTTCCACAAACCCGTCTACTTTTAGTCAGGAAAGAGACAATCCTTTGTTACACATCCTGGCCCAGGATTTTATTGAAAGTGAAAAATTCTCTCACAAGAGAGGGTTTCACATCAAGTTTGTTTTTTTTTTTTGACAGAAAAAAAAGGTAAAAAAGTAAAAAACTATTACTAAAAAACATACTATAATTTACTGAGTTGCGCCTAAGCCTCTCATTGTGATTTTGTTCAAAAAGAAACGTTTTCATTACCAACACTTTCTGCATCATATTTGGGCAGGTTACAATCTCCTTCCTAATCCAAGCTACCAGTGTCATATAGAGGTGGTGCTTTTGTTAAACTATACTCCCAGTCCATCAGCCACCTAATTAACCTCTCCTACAGTGCACCTTGCTTACTTCCTACATTATCACGATGTCTACTTAAGAAGATGTAAGTATTTATATTGATCTAAAACCTAGTATTAATCTCAGACCAGGAAATTTGAAAGATTTGTTTGACTTCTATGCTGTTCCAGCACAAGTATTATGCAACGATTGATTTTTTCCCACCAAGAGGGAAAAAAAAAATCAAACTCAGTGTTCTTTGGGGAAAATGTTTCATAAGTAATTTTCAATCACCCCACAATAACAGTAACAATGGCAAGAAAAGAATAAATAACATAACTCTTAAATTGTGCTATAAAATTATGACAAAACTTTTATTTCCTATAAATAAGCACTACTAAATGGGGGAAAAAACTTTAGTATTCTAAGCTTTGGAAAGCATACTCAGGGCTGGTCACAAAATGGTTCTACTCATTCTCTTGCAAATGCTTTGTTCATTGACCTATTCCTTTGGGAATTAAGTGAGAAGTCTCACGGGGATCTTTATCCTCCCTAAGAGTCTGGCTTGTAACTTTAATAAGAGAAGTCTCATAGACTTACAGGAATTGAAGGGAAGTTGAAGACCTACAAAAGAGTTCAAAGATAAAGGATACTCCATGTTCTCTATCAAACACTTTGATTCTTCCTTCAAAACATACTTGAAATTCCTTCTCCAAGATCACGTGGCCCAAGTGTTCAGTTGTGATGTTTGGGTAAGTTCAGACATGAAAGGGTTAACTGGCCTTTACAGTTCATACCATCTGGCCTTCCACCCTTAGGAATGCACTTTACACTTGATACTGGCAATTGTTAAGGCTTATTTCTGTCTTATCTCTAAATGAATGAATGAAAACCCTTGTGAAATGAAGCAATGTGGTACTAAATCAAGTTTGATCTTTTAAACCTTCAGAAAATTTTAAAAGCTGGCTACACTTTTAAATTTTTGGCAGTTGTTCAATATTACATTTCTCTTCCAGGGTGTTTTGTTGTTGTTGTTGTTGTTGGTTTTGGTTTGGCTTTTACTTTTTTTTTGTGTGTTTTCCTAAGAATCTGTCTGAAGTAATTATTCATTTACTTGGACAAAGAAATTACCTAGAGTAAGATAGGATATTTTAATTGCCTCAGAGAAAAACGAGTGTTACTGTTCAATTGTCATTGTAAATGTTCATTCACTTGTAAATACATTTTTGTACAATTATTGTTAGCTAAAGGCAATAACTTTGTTTTCTTCGTATTGAACAAAGGCATCTGCCTCAGTACAGCATCTAATCGAAGTCCTGGGTCAAAGAGCTCTCTTTTTAAAATACCCTCCAGCATCATCCTTTCTTTGCCTCAGAACCTCTCATTAAGAGCAATCCAAAGATTGCCTAAGAGAATTGCATTAGGTACACTGATTGCTGAAGAGACCTCACATCTAGAGTTTATAAATGCATTAGTGATGGTTCTTTATAAAGAGAGAAAAGGTTAAAAATAAACAAATAAGAAGCTGATCAGAGAAAAGAAACAGCATGGGACTTCACATCAGGCTGTGAAATCTCTTGACTTTCAGTGTGAGGCTGCAAATTAAAAATAATTTATCAAAAGCTATCTCAATTCTATGCTGTGTAAACCTCTGGAATTTTTTCAGGAGTCTTTGTCTTTCAAACTGTCCTTTTATCAGTGAGCTCTGACTATTCTCTGGGAGCAATTTCAGACAGTGTATCCTCCCTGCCCCATGCCCTGTCAGCACACATCACTTGCTCTGGTGAGATGGGTGCATGCTGCACAGCCCAATGCCACCATGCAGGTGCTTGAGGACAGCCAGCTCTCAAGCTGTCTCCAGAAGTCATTGATTTTCTGGTCATTTTAGAGCCCACCCAGTTCTCACACCTCACACTGGGGTGCAGCTTTAAGACAGAGGCAGTGTGCAAGGGCATGCAGGCAACTACTGGGTGACATGTACAAAAAGCATGAGCATGAGAAGGAGGGAAAAGCAGAGAAAAAACATTAACTGACTGCAGCCCATTTCCTGTGTTCCTGTGTCACTTGGGAGTGAAGTTGAGCCTAGGACGTAGGGAGGAATGTGGTGCATTTTAAGTTTTTTCTCTTGTTATCCTTCTGTGATTAATTGTCAATACATTAAATTGATTTTCCCCAAATTGAGGCTGTTTTGCCTGTGATACTACTGATGAGCAATCTCCGTGTCCTTAATCTTGGCCTACTGGATTTTCATTTTATTTTTTCCCCCAATCCTGTTGAGAAAGTGGAGTGATAGAGCAGCTTGGTGTGCACCCGGCAGACAGCAAGTGGATATTGCATTCCTGTGGGTTGCTTTACATAGGAGCAAACATCCTTTTATTCTTTGTTTTTGTGCTGTGATAACTTGAGTGCTCTGTATGGGCAAAGCAGCTACAATGACCTGCTTTCAATTGTTGTGAGGTTCTTTGCCATCTATCCCATCTATCCTGGTACATAAACTTCACTTTTCAAATAAAATGTAAGAAAAGTTGGATAAAAATGTAACAGAAGTGTCATTGCATTTGTTTTAATGGCATCTTTTTCTGTTATACTTCTTTCATTATTGTTTTACTGGTGTTATTTTCAGATTCTCCTATAGTTCAGGTTGTTTTCTTCCTAGGCGTTTATTGCTTTGCAGAGCTGCACCTGAAATATTTAAGGAAAACACAGAATAAAAACACAGAGCAGAAACTGCATGTTCCTCCAGTGCTACATGACCTCTAGAATTGCTTTTCTTCTTTTCATTAATGGCCAAGAGAATAATTAGGATAACAGAAGAGCATTTGCACCATTAATAGGACATTCCATTACTTTTAATCACAGGAGTAAACAGAAGATAGAGACAAGTTGAGGAAGACTCTACTGGAAATATTTTTCACAAGAGCCAAGATACCTCTTCTCAGAAGGAGATTACAATTTGCAGATAAGAACACACATATAGGGGACAATGATCTGATATGTATCTGAGCAGGGTAGGATTGCAAATATATTCCTCTACTATCTATAGTCTGTGTTGTGTAAGACTTAATGAGCTTCATCTCAAAGCCCTTGAGAGAAAAGATGTGCCTGTTCATGGCCCAAAACAATAGTTCTGCAGCTCTCATCAGAATTCAAGCTCCATCTTTCTTAATATGCCATGGCCCAAATATAGACCTGGTAAGTGAGAAGGACCTGAGATCGATGAAAAAAACATTGAAGGGCAGGCTTTTCAATGTTTTGATTTAACTCTGTCTCTTTAGTCTTGGATTCTGTTTCACATTCCTTATAAAAACAGCAACAATAACACTGAGTGTAGTGGAAATAACACATGTAGATCATGGAGTAGCTTAGGCCTGAATACAGAATAATATTCTTCAGAACAAGGGACATTGGAAACATAGAGGAAGAACTGTTTCTGAAAGGTTAACAGCTGCTCGGTTTTCCTATTTGTTATTTGCGGAATGACAGAAAATAAAATGTTTTTAACAAATAAAAAAGATATGATGCAAGAAAAATAAGTAATGATGGAAATAGGTCCATATTACAAAGATTTCTAGATTATCCTTTGAGCTGAGAAATAGAATTTACACCTTCTCAGGAGCACTTTACCACAAAGAAGATAATTTTGTTATTCCAGGAGTTTTTAGACTCATTTTTCTTGGATTTGTAACTTTTTATATAAAACAACTGGGGTAGCTCACAGAAGTCACTCAAAATTATGTTAATATCTGTATTTCCAAGAGTTTGCCAAGAAGTATACACCTACTTCTACTCAGAGAGTCCCACCTTCCTAAACATTTCCAACCATGCAGTCATTGAGCAAACAGATTTCTTTTTGACATGGCAGCAATCATGGTTTGTGACACATAACTGCAAGTCTTTACAGGACAAAATCTACATTTCAGTCCATTGATTATGACTCCCTTTATGATTAAGGGAGAAAAACAGGTATCTATAGCATCCATACTGTTGACCAGTTTTATTTCTGCTCCAGGATAAGTCACAATTTAGAAACGCCAATTTCTGTCTACTCACTACAAAAGGAGCACAAGATGTTCAAGCACCCTTTGCAGCACCCCAAACATTTTATTGGTGTATTATCCTTTCATGATTTTTTTCCTTGAACTTTCAAAGGCTACAGAACATTTGTCTATTTTATTATTTATCACTCTTCCAAGAGTTTTGTCATTTACCTGCAGAAACTAAGATCTTAAATTATTTTCTTTCAGGATACAGATGAAAGAAAATATTAAACAGCACAGGACAAGAGCTGATTTCCACAAAGCTCCACAAGAAACCCACCAGTGAGATGATGGATCTTCATCGCCAGTGGCATTAGGCATCTGTAAGCCAGACAATAATATAAGTATGTCACATTAATTGTATGATTTTTTTAAATGGAAATGTCAGGCATGATAAAGTCAAAACGAATCAAGAATTACGTTACATTGACACTAACACTTTTATCAATAGATATCAAATTGTTTTGACAAAATCTATTTCAGTAGAGTGTTTTAATAGAAATTGGTCATGTTATGGTCCTATTGTAGTTTAAGGACTTGAATCTTCTTTCATCCATTTCATGTTTTTTTTTCCTGGGAAGTGATCATGGGAATAGACTTAAAACATCTTGGATTACTGTCACTGGCAGGAGAGAATAAATGACAAGACACAGTGGATCTGGACACTGGAGGGCAATTAAAACCTCTGAGCTTGGAGTCCTGGACCTACTTGATTATGCTACTCTTACACTGCACTTGCTTGTTCCCACAGCAATTCCCTAGGTATTGGCTTCCTTTCCCATCAGGAAGACTGCTGCTGTCCACAAACATCAGGCAGGAAACCAAGCCAGTTCCCACCAGGCTGCGGCTCACACTTGCCTCTACCAGGAATTATTGGCCAGGGTTCCTGCGTGTCCCCCAGAATTTGTCTCCCTGTAGCTGTCCAATCTTGGGATCTTTCCCTCTTTCCAGGATCTTCACCACCTCCTTTCTAGGTTTCTTTCCCTCCAAGACCATTTTTCTCTGGGAACCCTTGTTTTCAACACCACTTTGCCTTTGCAGAACTCTAAGCCCTTGATTTTCCTTCAATCTAAGGAGTGTTTGCCCCTAATAGTCAAGGCACAATGACCACCAGCCCCTAGCTGGGTGGTTCTGTTTCATGTCTTATTAATTAGAGCATTTAGGGCAAGCCAGATATCCAAGTCCAGATATCATCAAATTTCACAACTAGTTTGAACAAGTTGCAGGGGCCAGGAACAGGATTCTGTTTGACAGTTGAAAAACTCAGTTATGAACACAGACATACATATTTGTTTATCTGCTACACATTACTGCTCATAGTGCAATCTAGTTTTTCACTTACGACATTCTTTTTTTTCAACAGATAATAGTCATGACTTCTTCCAGGCCTCTAAAACTTGTCTACTGTTTCATTGTATTAATTAATTAATATTAATTGCCTAGAGAGATCCTCAGTGGGCTATTTAGGGATACTAGAAAAATAATCCCAAAATGATCCAAATATACTAACCTTTGTTCTGCACTATTTTTAGTCAATAGTGGAGTAGAATATAGTGCCTCGCTATGAAGTAATATTTAATTTTCTTCCTCCTCCTCCACACCTCAAAAATAGAGCGGATGATTTTGATGAGTATTTCTCCTATCTGTTCAAAGCTATAATCCACTTTATCATAACTTTGCTGGAGAGCAAACAAACAGCCTCAGAACACAAGTCACCAAGGCCCACTACTGCCAAAACCAGAACCTGCAGGTGCACATTAGCAAAAACTCTCTACTGCTACTTCTTATTTATATCATAACTTTGATTGTGAGTCACAGTCTCACCTGTACGATTTTAGCAGTAACTGGAAGGCATTCACATCATCAGTAGATCTGGACTGTCTCTTTATTTTATTGTCAAATAAATACATTATTTCTGGGTAACTTCCAAAGCTGTCGTCTTCAAAAGGGCACTGACATGATGATACCACAACACTCCATTCCATATTTTTCCATTTACCCAGGGAACATTCCCTGCTTCCCCATGCTCTCCATGGTATGGAAGTACGCTTCACTTACATTACATGGTCTGAGCTTGATTTATGGTCCTTGTATAGATGAAGTGATCAAGCCCTAGACAGCAGCAGGTGCACTTTTTATATATATCTGATTACCATTTTTCTCATTTCTTGACCCTGATTTTCATTCTTGTACATTCTTTTGTCATCTCCAACCTTTTACCAAATAAACAACCTGCCCCAATTATGTTTTCCCTACTGGTCTCAGTTTTGCTACCTCCACACCCGCGTCAAGTATTTCTGATATTACAATTACCTGGATAATCTTGGCTCTGCAATGTATCACTATGCCAGTTTTCCAGGAATTGCTCAGCCTTTGAAGATTCTGCTGCCCTTCAGCTATTTGTCAAGTCTGGCTGTCTCATATACCTTCTCTTTAGCAACCTGTGGAGTCCAACCAGTGCTCATGGCACTATCTTCTCTCAGCTTCTTACAGATATCCAGCATATCCAGCAATTTCCCATGTCTGGAAGTTTTGCTTTACGTATCTTGTTCAGTTAGCTGAACCTCAGACCAGCACCCACCCACTGGGTGGGTAGACATTGAATTGTAACCCTAGAGAAAGACAAGAGATTTAAAAATCTTAGTTTCAGAATGAAAACCATAAGCAGATATCCTAATGGGCGTTTCCTCGTTGCTAACCAAACTTAGAATGAAGATGCTGTCCTGGGACATTGCTGACCTAGAGAGGTAAATCTCAGCTACCCTTGTGGAGTCATGGGGCACACTACCCTAAAGAAGTACCTTGGTCAATAGCAAAATAGAGCTGAAGCCAAAGGAGACTCCAACGTGTCTTTTTTGTGACTGATTTTGCATCTCAGTAGCAACTGGGCAAACAGAGAAGACAGATTGGTTTGAAGAAAAGTTATGAAAACCCCACAGACATTAAGGAAAGGATTTTGCACCAAGGTGCATGCAAGACAAAATAAGTTTGCATGTGAATTGATTATGTAAAGAACCACAAACTATATTTTTCTAACTGAAACCTTAAAAAATTGTGTGAGAAATGCATGTTTTAAACTAAATTACTCTATTTTTCTACCTGATCATTAGGGGATTGGAAATCTCAGAGGATTTTCAGAATAGACATCATGGATCATTTACTTTCAAATAGACAAACTAGGTATTAAATACTTATGAATAAGAGTTACAATGTCCCTAGAGGCTTTGCTGTGAACCAGCTGAAAACTTGATCTTATAAAATAAAAATTTGGCTTGCAAAACAAAGAAGAGTTCGTTAATTTTTTTTTCCAAGCAGAAAAACATTCTATAATTAAAGTGATTTAATCCATGAAAGGGTGCCTGCTTTATGCATGACCATTAGCACCACAGAAATCAGTCTCAGACAAGTTAAGCAGAGCAGTTAAAGCCAGGCACGCACACAGCCAGAGAAAGAAGCTGTGTGAAAGACAAAAGGCTGTGAAAATATTTCCACCTATTTACAGCGGTTTAATGATATGTTGCTAAGCGATGTTGTTAATCTCACATGATCTTACAGAAGTCCTTTACATAACATAGACCTGCTTTATCAGATCATCCTAAAACAGACTCCCAGCAGCCTAAAGCATCCTAAAGCAGACCCCAGCATCCTAAAGCAGACCCCCAGCCAGCTCCTGAGGCTGCTCAAGTGTACAGGTTGGGATGGCCACTTGCTCCTGCATAGGCACCCATGAGGTTACCGATCCTTGGTGTGTTAGGGAGGGCTTCCTCTTGCCTACATATAACCACTGGAATTTAAATGGGATGCTGCAGAGAGTCAGATTCTTGGGAGGACCTTTGTGAGACATTCACAGCCCTGCACAGGCAGCTGAAAACCATAAAGAACTCAGCAAAAGATACCTTATGCTAGGATGACTGAATCCTACATCTGCTGTTCCAAACTCTCTAGGTATCACTTTGCTACAAACAAAATAATGTTGCCTTATCTAGAAATCAAATCTAAGTTACCTTTGGCCTTAATTGCTTAGCAAATATAGGGTTACCATTTCAGATTTTTTCTCCCTTAGAATTAAACTTTAAGTCAAGTACTGTCACATTTTCATGTGGAAATGAAAAAATTATGAGGAAATGAGTCCTGTGAATCGAGAAATATGAAAAGTTCATGTATATACAAAATAAGCACATTACAATGTAGTCTGTTGAGCAATTTGATAAAGCATGAGTTCATTAACATCAATAATCTATTTATTAGTGAAATAGACAAGAAAATCATGAAAAGAAAGTCCTATTAGAGATATTATTCTACTGTGCAGAATCCTGAATGTGCTTTTCACTAGCAGAAGGGCACAGATAATCATAGTTAACTTGTAATGTGAGTAGGGACAGATGTTTTCTAAAATGTAAATAAAATGTATCTGAGAAGCTATCATCAACAGGAATTGTCTTTCCTGAATTAAGCATATTACTGATTTTGCTCTCTGTAATTATGCTTTTCACTATTAACTGTCCCAGCACTAAGGCAGAATTCAATTGTATTCACACCATAAAAGACTTTAAGAAAAAAAATTCATTTGGTAGCATGGTGATAAATAATAGAATTAAAAATTGTTGACTTTGAATTTTAATTCTTTGGGCTCCCTCTTCACTCTCCTTGGCTTTAACTCTTTGATAACTGGTAGAAAAATTTATATTTAAATAAATTCTCCAGAAGAATTTTTTTGTCATTTGTAGAAAATTTATTTACCTTTTTCCACAGGTTCATTATCCTATAAGCTGATCTCACTTATTTTAATTTACTTTTTTTCTTCATTTGGCCCCCAAAGTGCTTTTGTATTTTACTTTCTTTAGTTGGGAAATATATCATATTTGTCCCTCTAACTTAGGCAGAAGAGAGTTAAAATTTTTCATTAATGTATTAATGCAATTCTAGTTTGTTCTTTTGCTGTAATAATCACATAAAGAGCTTTTAATGGAAGAAATAACTTGAATTCTCTAGTTAGTCTCAGAAAAAAAATCTAACTGATATCACACAAGGATGAGGAATCATCATAATCATGAGTCATCTCTTGAGATTAAATCCCAGGCTTCATGATTAGGTACAAAAGATAAGGACCTTCATTTGGTCAGGTGCCACTTCAGGCAGGTCATCCCCCTGTGGCTTACAAAAAGAAAGCAACCTTACTCCTTTGTGCCACTATCTCTGAGAGTGACTTCCAGGCCAAATCTGTCTCCTGCTTGTGAGTCCCAGCCAGATCACAGCGACCTCTGTGCCACTGTGTGCGTCAGTCTGAGCAGACAACGGGGAAGCTTTGGGCCCACCTCGCCCAGCAGAACCAATGCATACAGAGCTCCCATGTCAACAGTCCTAAAAACATGGCCTAACTCAGCAGTCTCCATCTGCTCTGTCTGAAAAGACCCTTGTCATCATTTGTGACCAAAGAAGGTTCAGAGTTCAAGAGTAAAACTCTGTAGAACAGAGAGTTGCAGGGTGGTCTGCTCAAGAAGTGTTTCTTCACCCAGCATCATATTTCCCGATTAACTGAATTGTTAACTCCTCTACCCCTAAGCAAGTCTTCCTCTATTTTACGACAAAGCTAGCTGTCCAGATAACACCTGAAGAAACTGGAATATAAACATGAGGCTACTGCCTTTGATCCATATTTCTTTTCATGTCCCTGCCAGTCATTTCCTCTCAACATACTTCTCTTTCTCCTTGGCCTACAAGCATACTAATATTTTTCATGAGAATATGGTCCATCCTTTTTTCGCTTAGTCACTACCCATTCAGCTTGAGGTGCCTTTGCCTGTACAGAAACAATTATTTCAGGAGTCTTTAATGTAATCTTGGTGGTAGTGTTAAACTCTGTTTGGCAGTTGCTGATTATCTACATTATAAAAGATGTATGGTTTCAAAAAGTCTGCTGCCATCATATGCAGGTTTAACACCTCCGCAGGTATCTTCAGGAACTGCCATTTTCATCTGTGCTCTGGCAAGAAAAAAAATTATTGACTTCATCTTCCTGCTTCTGCTGCTGTCATTACAGCAAATAAAAATTAATAACTCCAAAATCTCTGGACCTGGTTGGTTTAGTCTAACATTAGAATTAAATTACCATGCTTTGTTGATAGCTTTTTAATTTTTACCTCTGGCAATTTTATATTATGAAATTCATTCTCTTACCAAATATAAATAAATTGTCCATGTCAGTCATCTCAACACATGTGATGTCATAACCTGCATGCCACTTTAACTGCAAACCCCTAAGAGAAAAAAGATTTAAAAACATCGCCTTTCTCAGAACTGCCTGGCTTACCAGTTTTAGAGAAAAGGAGCAAAATGTTAGGAAGAATTTAAACCTTCAGTCCTATCAACTCATGGTGAATGCCTGAGCTAGAAGAACGAACATGCTGTAACCTGTGTTGCTAACAGGTCAAAGGACTGCCCAGAAGAAGCTGGATGGAGGAAGTCAGGAAAGACAATATTGGTGGGCTACCCTGACCCTGGTCTTCTGCAGACCCCTCACACTGTGGATGGTGTTGGTGAGAATCTGATATGCCTATTAGAGGACAGAAATAAATCACATCCTGGAAGAGATCCTAGCACAATGTGCATGTTCACTGTATTTGCATCACGCTAAATCTCTTAAGCTGACAACACTGAGATCATAAATAGCACATGCAAGACCCAAACTTGGATTACAATTATTTAGCACAGTATGATTATCACTTCACATGAATTGTCATCCTTTCTCTTATATGGCATAATTTTTATCCCGCCTGCAGTAGACTGGCACATTTTTTTGCTGGAGCTATTTTAAAGTGTACCTTTTTTTTTTTTCAAGATTGGGCACACTTAGTTTGCCAAATTTTCATATTTTTATCTTAAAAAATGATTTTTTTATTCACTTGATGAGAGTATTTTTAATTTCACTGCATTGTGGCAGTGGATAAGTTGTATTGTTGGGGAATTTTTTTTTGAAGTTAGACAGCACTTTGCTTTACGAGCTGAATGGAAGTGTATTTACTAAATCAGTGGAACACAATGCAGGCTGATGACTGTGGGCTGTTTACCTCAGATAATAATATGGAGCTCAATCCACTTTTGCTGAAGTATTGGTACATAGCAACCTACTTCCATGTTAATAATGGATAATCATGACAAACACATACCCAGCAGGGATCTTCCACAGCATAGATAAGTCTACATCTCACTGGAAGAGCAGTTTCAGGAGCATGGTGTGTTCCCAGTTTGCTTCCTTCCCATCCAAAGGATTTTCAAGATGTTGCATGGTGCTAGATGATGACCCAGGAGCTTCTTCTGATGAAATAAAATATTAAAATATTACTATTTTATTTTACTATAATTTACTATAAAAATAGTAAAATATTAATGTGCCACCAAATCTGGATACTGGTCTTGAGGTGTGTCTGGACCTATGCTTCCAATTCACAGTTTGGATGGCCATTTTTTCATGATGTTTGAATTTGGGATAGTCTCAGAAGATGATTTGCATATGCCTCACTTCTGATGGATACTTGCTAAATTGTAGTTTGACAGTTTGCCACAAAAACTGACACTGAAATCAAATTATAAGCCTTCAGTGACAGCTGAATACAGCACCAGGCAAAGTATCTCAAAAAAAAAATCTGGGTGAGCTATTGATGAAACATAGGACTGCACAGAAGAAGGTAAAAAGGGTCACACAGCCTATAGGATGGGTTCCATCTGAGAGGAGTTCAATTAATTTGATAAATTGGTTTTAAAAGGAGGGAATAAGGATGAATAGAGAAAGACACATTAAAAGACTATCGGATCATTAAAGACTGAGATGGTGAACAGGGAACATCCACGTACTGTTTCTAACAACACCAGGGAATATCCAGTCAGATGAAGAAACTGCAAATAGATTTTCATGCAGATTTAATAATATGTTACTGTGGATTAGAGTAGACAACTTCAAAGCCACCACTATGGGCTTGAACTTTGCTAAGGGAAATATTCTTACCCTAATCTGAGGACCACTCAAGCATGCTTTTCCTCTGTATAAACTGATTGCCAATGGACCATTAGATCCTAGATTCCCAGTAGCCAGGAAGAACTGGAACCCACTCGAAGTGCACCATATCTTTCAACCAGATTATACTCATGATATTATTTTTCATTTAAAAAAAATGAAAAATAACATGCAAATGATGATAAACAGAAAGGGCACACAAGGACAACAGTAGCTCCAATTCTCTTGCAAAAGAGTGCATTCAAGAAAATTGTGATTCCACACAGGGAGATTTCCTTCATCACGTATTTCTTGTGCATCTGGAGTACTTGAAATACGTTGCTGCCCGCTTCATTTCCTTAGGGTAAGTACATGAAAGTGGTTTGAGTACCCCATAAGCCAAACAAAATCTAAGTCCTCGCACTCTCCAGTACAATAAATTATAAATTAGAGTTGTCTGTGAATTCGGTGTGCAAGCTGATTACTCTGGTATGAGTGAGGTGGTTAGATATAACCTGTGCTGCAAAATACTGATTACTGAAATTCTGTAACAAGCTAAAGGAATTGTCTGAGCTACAGAGAACAGGTTAGTTTAGCCAACATGATGGATGGATGGACTCAAATGAAGGAAATACCCTTTGTGTGTTTGTATTAGAAACTATGCATTACCCAGAGCCAGACTGCATGGTCGTGAAAACAAACTTGACACTCTTTTCTGTGTGTTGCTACTGGCACTCATAACCAAAGAATAACTTTTCTGATTGAGACAGGAGGAGAAGAATGAAATAGCTTGATACTGGAATACTCTCAGAAGGTTGAATATCAGGAACAGGGAGCACTGGGGTACTGGCAGCTACCCATTTGTACCCCTGGTTATGTATTGAGCAGTAGTGTAAATAAGAATTTTAATGAAAAGAAACCATCAGTTCTCAGTTGTAACACTGTGACAGAGAAGTTCTTGCTGGAAGGTCTCTTCAACCAAGTATCTGAGTGATGGCTTGGAAAAGATCCTGAAGGGAAACTGAAGAACAAAGCTATCATCTCAGGTCAGAACTGACAGGCACTCCATTTTATTTTTGTTCCTGTCTTTTTTGCTTCTATTTTATTTCTTATTTATCTTTTTTCATTATTGTTGGGGTTGGGGGATTTAAGTGTATGGGTTTTTGAAGGTGGTTGGGGGTTTTGTTTATTTACTTTTAGGTTGGGGATTTGCTTTGTTTTGCTGTTTTGTGGGTTTTTTTTTTTTGTTGTTTTAGTTGTTTTGGGTTTTTTTCCCCTTCTGTCTTTTCTTTGTTTCCAATTTTACAATCAAGTATCTAGCCAGTGTTTTTCTGGGATAAATGTCATTTATCTTTCACCTCAAACTTTGTCCAGTAATTAACCTGGAGAAATGAACTGCCCAGTAAATAGCACTCTTGTTTTGACAGAAATGGCCAATCTGATCCCAGCATAGTCTGATGTATTTTCAAGCTATCTCTAGATAAACAGTTCATAGCAGAAATGGCTTCAGTTCCTTTCCATATGTTTAATGTTGCTTTGCTTGTCTGAAACTTGGTTTGGTTACAGTCAAAACCCAGGACAGAAATAGTACAAGGCGCTCCCTGCTCCCCTTGTGCAAGGGACATTGCACGGTGCTGCTCTCTCATGTGCTGCTGCATTCAGCACTTGGGGAGAAGCCACGGGGAGATTCCTAAGCCTCTTTGGACCAACTGGGCAGCATGAACCCACCAGCTGGTCGTGGGCTAAAGTGATGATATCCATCCATGCTGTATTTTTATATTCTTAGGTGTATCATGAGGCTGCCAAAACCGGAAACTGCTGTGCACAGGGAGCCAGAGGAATGCACATAAACAACCATGAATGTGTCTTGAAGGACAAGCATTTGAAAGAGGCTACAAAGGGTCACAGCTGAAGTTATTCCTGACTTGTTACACTGGTTGGTTTTGACTACAGTAGTCTGAATCTGCAATAGTAGTAAATATTAAGAACATCATTATGTCTTGTCACATTGTAGAGGGGTTGGCTGGGATGCAGTTGTTTGTCTTTGTAGTGGCTTCTATCCTGCTGCTGTAGATACGTGACCAAAGCAGTGCTGATAACACAGGGATGTTTCAGCTGGGCAGTGTTTACACAGGGGAAGAATTTTTCTGCTTCTCCTGCTGCCCTGCCAGTCACCAGGCTGGGATGGAAGTAGCTGGGAGAGGACAGCTGGGACAGTTTACCCCAAGTGACCAACAGGATATTCCCCAACATATAATACTGTGCTTAGCAATAAAAAATAAAAAAAAAAAAAAAAAGGCAGAGAAAAAAGGATGAAAGATATATATTTGGAGTTATGATATCTGCCTTCCCAAGTAACTGGTACAGCTGATAGAGCTCTGATTTTCTGGAGACAGCTGAATACCTGCCCATAGGAAGTAGAGAATGAATTAGTTCTTTTTCTTTGCTTGAGTATGCACCTT
The DNA here is from genome assembly GCF_000277835.1 of Geospiza fortis. Classification (NCBI taxonomy): domain Eukaryota; kingdom Metazoa; phylum Chordata; class Aves; order Passeriformes; family Thraupidae; genus Geospiza; species Geospiza fortis. The sequence goes on along the minus strand of NW_005054310.1, from coordinate 4,019,121 downwards.
CTGCTTTTTCATGGGTTTCTCAGATTTACTCCTGTGATTCTCCTCCCCATACCACCAGAGGGAAGCAAGCAACAGGCTCTGTGGGGCTGAGCAGCCCACTGGTACCACAACAAACATCTGCTTCTGGCCTTCCTTGATTTTTCACAGCACTGCATGGAGGCAGATCTGGGTCAGGCAGGAGTTACACAATTTTGTGTGAAAGAATCCAATTAACATTAACATTGCCAGAGGGCAAGAAGCATTTTGAAACACCTGGAAGTAGTATTTGAATAATATTATTTTAAAATGCTACTAATAAAAGCTTTCAACATTATTAAAACTATGCATTTGAGAAGATATTTGCACTGAAAATTGTATTTTGTTTCCTAGAACATATATAAATTGCCAGCATCTTTCATTTATCCCTTAATTTATTTTCCATCCCAAATTTTCCTAGTATTATAAAGTGTTATTCATGCCAGTAAAAAATCCCCAGATATTCTAGGGTTAAGTCACATTTTCTTCCTTTCCTATCACATAATATATTCCCAAATGCCTGGTGACAATGCACATAATTACTTTTTAATTTTTTTTTCAAGCACCTCTCATCTGGGAGTACAAAATAGCCTAAACAACATCCTTTATAAATATTACATGGAAGAGCTTCTGACTATTAAGATAAAAAGCTTCTTATTTCAGCACACCCCAACTGAAAGGAGAAGCTGTCATTTTTATAATAGAATCCAAATTCTGTTTATTTGTTTCAGATGATGTCTGCATAAATCAAAGGCATCAATCGTAATCTGGGATTCATGGGGTTGCACTGGAAATGTTTGACAAAAGGTGCTAAAAAAAACCTGATCAAATATGATAATGTAGTAGTATGGATCTGTGTTGGCACAGATGAGCACATGGGAGTGAGAGCCACCACTGTTCCCCTTTCTGACTCCACAAGGAGGAAAGGGAAATTGAAAGCAGGTTAAAGCTGACTTTGGCACTCGTGGAATCAAATCTGCAGCCTCCAGTTCTGCCTCAATAGTCCTGCCACACATTACCAGCTTGTGGTAAAACCTCAGACCCCTCAGTTGTTGTACAGTTGTTTCACCAGTTTATTCTCCCTTCCTGCACTCCTTCACTTCTGCTTTCCTCTGCGAGAGGTCACTGCACTGCAAGGACAGGGTCAGGGACCATGGTCTGAGGTCCCGCCCCTTTCCCCTCTCAGAAACCATCCCTGGTGTGTATTAGCTTCCTGGGAGGTTCCAGTCAACAATCCTGGCCCTGGTCTTGAACATTCAGGAAACAAACCCCAGGCTCTTTCTTATTCTTATTACTCTTCCTTCAAAATCTTATTCTGTATTATTCCATCACAAAAGGAAAGCAGCTTCGGGACATGCAAGTTCTAATCTCTTGCTACCTAAAATTCAAGTCCAAGGAAAAATGCATTTGCTTGTAGTTTTGGGAATTCTCTTTGAAAAATTTCCAATGCAGTTTCTTGGACCATATTTGAACTTCCCCTCTTACTGACACCCCCTTCTCCCACCCCCAATGCCTTATCCATATTGCAGGGTAAACTTTGAAAAAAATGAAAATTAAGCTGCCTAACCTTTTATCCATATAATTTTCTTTTTTTTTTTTTTCTGAGCATGGCAGTATAAAAATACAGTGCAGTGTTGAACACCTTTTGAACAGCTTTTCTTCTGTTCAGGTTTATTTATCTTGGTTTGCTCTGCCACAGGCCATTCTGTCATCCTTAATTTCAGAAAATAATTCTCTTTTTCCTACAGATCAAAGCAGAAACACTCCTTGGAAAAGCTGGTGCACTGGTTGCCTTCCTGATCTATCCTTGTGATCTGGCACTGGCAGCATCTGCAGCAACTGTGCCTCCAGCTTTCCTGCCTATGGAGCCAAGCTCGTGCTGAGGGGTCGGCTGCAGATCTCCACATCCTGTAGGAGGTCCAAAGGCTCTGTGTCATTGACAGTCACAGCAGCTGCTGGTGACCCAGGTGTGTGGGTCCCTGCAAAGGGCTGTGGGGCAGCAGCGGTGGGGCTGCAGTGGGGCAGGCAAGTACCTGACTCTCGTTTCGTAGCCTGTCAGGCACATACCAACAGGATCAGAAAAACAGATCTACAAAACCACTAACAGTGGCCTGCATTTCTCAGATCTGATCTAAATTCCATAAAAGGAGTACAGATCTCCATGCTGATGCCAGAAGGATGGAGACTAGACCTCTCCTGTCTGTTAAAGTCTTCTGGGAAATACAGTCTTTATAACTCTCTGTAAATAACAAGCTTTTCCCTAGAAGGTAAGTTCAAGATAGTGTTGTTCATGTAAAGATTTTTTAAACTATGAATAATTTATCTGAAAAATATAGATAGCAATGTGAAACGACCTCTTGGTATGCTATGGTATCCTCAGAGGGAGCACACCATTCTGCAGTTGTGTGATGTGGAAACACCTCTTGGGCAAAACAGAAGTAATGTTTAGCAAATGGCTTAGCCGAGGTTCTAAAAATAATAACCACTGCATGGGAACCTGATGTTAGGTTGCCTTGATGTGAAACTGGCAAGTACCTACTTGTGCATGCCACCAAGCACATCTCTGGCTGCAGTGTGATTCTTTAGCAGCTCTGCCCTTGCAGGGCAGCTCAGGGTAGCTACACTGAAGAGTGAGATTTGGAAAAGTCAGGTCCCTCCTCACACTAGTCTTAGCTACTAGACCTTACTAGGCATTGAAAAAATGAAATGATGAATGAGTTGACACTTGTGCACTCAACAAAGAAGCTACAAGAAGAAATTCTGGCTGATCTCAGCAAAAAATTCTCTGCAGTGTGACCTTTGCCATGTCCTTCTGCTTGGGCAATCACTTATATCCAATAACATTTTAGGAGCTGATTCTTACATGAATGCATTGAATGAATCTCGACTGCCTCTGCCAGAAGCAAGATCTGAGATGCTCACTTATTCCTGAAGAGGCCAATTGTACCAGTAACTGGCTCAGCAGAGAACTCTCCTTGGCGCATAGTTCTGCTGCACTTGATAGAAGCAAGCAGATTCATCACAATCTATTCTCATTTTCATTTTTATTTTTCTGTATCATAAGGTAAATTAAATGGGGCCAATGTTCCAAACCTTTTATCTCATTTTAAGGATTTTGAGTGCCAGGTGGAAGAGAAATGGTTGATTATTCTAAATATTTGAAGCATTTTCTACTATGAACAACTTTGCATGCATCACAAATTAAAATTCATCATTCCTGACTTAAGGTGATTTAATTGTTTGACTAATGCTCATGTTTTTTTCATGTAAATGTTAGAACTTGACCATATGTGTCATTTTTATAACAGATGAGAATGGTTTGACATTTGCATAAGTTAAACATTGGGACAATAGATGTATTTATTGTTTACATAACCAGGTGGCGAAAATTATACAATAACTAATTTTTTGCTGCCACCTTGTGGTGCTGCAGGCTTTTGATGACAAAAGTGGGAGACTCAAAACTTACACAAAGCAAACAAAGTCAACTGACTGTATAATTATACTGATCATTCTTTCCTTTTTATCTTTTTTTTTCTCTCACATAATCTGTGATGCTACTCAATAAAGACTTACTCCCAACTTCTGACCTTCATAATTTATCTCTTTTTTGTCATTTTTTCATAGGATCCCTATATAAAAGCTGCAAACTAAGAGCAATCTATCCTGTATCCATCCATGAACAGTATCAGAATAAGCTTTTTAAAGACTGGAAAACCTCTCAATGCTAAACTTTGTTCTTTATTAAAATTTTTAGCTGATTTGCCATTGCCAGTTTCTTCTAAGTTATATATTATATTATATTATATATATATATATATATATATACATATTATAAGTTATATATTTTGCACAGGCTATTTCCTCTTGGGCCTATGTTACAGATGCTTTTGGTTTTCAGTCTAACAATGCTTGAAATAAGGCATTTGCAGCCTATAATGTGTTTATCTGATATACAGCAGATTTTGAAAAACTCTCTAGATGCATCAAGTGACGTTACAGCCCTGTTCATATATGCTGGCATTGATTGCTTTTATTTTCCTCTCCTGCAGTGCTTCACAGAGAATCATGTCATACCTCTACTGTGATCCCTATTTCGAGGTAGGTATTAGATAGATTTCTCAGTTTTCTGGTTTCTGAGCAATGCAGAGTTACGCTGCTATGGCTTCTGATGTCTGGGCTTTGTTAAATCCCTGCTTACCAGAATGTTTCCTGCTCAACCCACACGCTGAACCCATGCCACAGGACTGAAGCTATAGTGTGGGCCTTCTGTTAGGGACTTTTTGGTGAACCATGGCCCCTTCCCAAAACTCCATCAAAAACCCTTGCTGATCAGCATTTTATGAAGTCAAGCAGACTATCTACATAGGAAGAAGGAAAGTGTGCAGGCTAACTCCTCACTTTTGCTTTTGTTTTGGCTTTAAAAATCACTGCAAATCCATGGGGGTTTTGCAGCTTGCAATATCTGGTGAGCATTGCAGCATGTATTAGGTGAAACCTCTGCATTAAATCCATGTGACATGGCTATGCTAAAAGTGGAGGACTAGATTTGAGAAGCATGTTGATTTATTTCAACCAACAAAATCACTCATGGAAAGAGGACAAGGCAAAGGGAGGGAGGCTGATCAACAGAAGCTGAGAAAAATGACAGATCTCTTTATTTAGATGGATATAAATGAGGCTTTAATCCACCCCTTTTATAATGAGAACAGCCCACATTAGTGTGAAAGACATGCCTTAGTTGTGGCAGCAGGAACAGGTGACAATTCAGTATAAAGTGACTTCCCCACTTCATACAAAAAGATCCTAAAAAAAATTCTGCTCCCCTTCAGGAGTTGCTCTAGCCATGACGTGCATGGAGGATGGTTTTACTGTGGCTTCAGTCTGGATCCCTGCTTGGGAACTGCATAACTCTCATGGTGCCCTTTCACTTTATACGCTTAATTTGCTTCTGCATAATCTCTCAGCTCCTCAGGATGAGGGCTACTGCAGAGATAAAACTCCAGTGTCTCTGCTGAAGAATTCTGGAACAACTGCTCAGCTGTCCTAGAAGATTTCTGCATGGCTGTTAAAGTATCCTTGGTCAGCTTGCCTTCTTTCCCATGATCTGGCAAGGGGTCACATCTCCCAACAAGATGCCTGCCACACGAAGGGACAGAGTAGTTGCCATTTTTTCTATGCTCATGAATATTTATGTATATGCCCTGATGGTAGAGAGTGGAAATTCTTACATATACCTTTGTTTTCCTTTACGTTTTATGTTTTTCTTTTGGCACCACTCTTGTGTTCTCACAGCACATTCTAGAATTCAGCACCTCACCTGCTACTTATATTTGGGCTTCAAGGTCCTGTGGGAAAGGTCCCAAGGAGGGACTTAGCAGTTAGTGACAAGTCAGGATGAGAGTGAGGTATTTTGAACTGATTGATTTTTATAACTGCCCTTCTTTTGACCATCCCATTTATAAAATCCAGCAACTGTGAGGTGTGAAAATCAAAATACCTCCTAGTATTTTGCTGTGCATAAGAGCTATAAAATGGTATAGAATGCAGCTGTTGGGGTTGTTTGGTTCTCAAGAGAGGGTTTTGGGTTGTTTTTATTCTTTTTTTTTTTTTTACTGAAGGAGTGCCATCAGCTGGAGTAGCGTACCATGAAGAATTTGGACATAATGTTAAATTAGATCTAATATCAGGAGACACTCTAAGAGTGAAAGATCTCCTAATTCATTATACATTTTTAGACAAGTAAAATATGTACACACAAGCAGCAAACTCTGTATTTTCTCCTTAAAAATGGATGTGCTCAAAGTTTTATGAATCAATCTTATGTCTGAGTAAAGAACTATGCTAGCACAATTTAAAGTAACAGAAACCAATGATTATCACAGTTGATTATCCCCACAAATACATGCTATCTGTTGAAAGAGAAGAAATAATGAAAAGTCTGAGAGAATTATTTTGACTGCAAATATAAAAAATAGAAAAGACACTAAGAGAAATTCTCAAGAAAAAAACCAAAACATTTAATTAGACACTAGGATGTTAAAAACAATATGAAAGGACCACAGCAAATAATTACAACCACAAGATAAGAGAAAGCATCTCTAGCAGTTCAGATATGTTTGTTCTGCCAAAAATCATTATTACAGCTTCCCTCTACTGCTTGAGCTATTGGCAAACACAGCACCACAAGGAATAAGAAACTGTTAACAATGTGAAAAATCTGACTGTGATACAACACAGGACCTTGAAACCATCTTCAACAAAAGGAAAAGCAAGACAGTGACCCCCCACATTCAGTCTTTTTTGTTAATGAGAAAGTGGTGGTGTGTGGAGCAGCACAGGAGACCATTGCACTGACTGTCAGAGTGTTTTTTAAAAGATTTACAAAAGAAGTAGGGATGAGATCACTGCAGCTCAAGCCAGCTTTTACTTATGCACAGATAGGTCACTGGAATTTCAGAATTACTCTTTTCACTGCGATTGCTAAGCAGAAAAGTCGATGATTTAAGACAGACTGTTAATAACTACTACATCTTCAGAATACACTCAAGGCACCAGTCAAAAGGAAGGTTGGGGCTTTCATGCTGGCTGTCCCTGGTCCTCTGGGCACTCAGGACCTTGTTCCTGGTGCTGAGGCCAGCCAGACCAAGCATCTGCTCCAGGGCTGTCCCTGGCAACCTCGTGGATCAGCTGTCACTTCCCTTCACAGCTCTGAGCAGGACTGTGCCTACAGGACATGGCTGAATTGGCCTCCTTCAGAGCTGATGCTCATTTAACACTCAGCATGTGTCCAAACTTCTCTCCTGAGGGAGATCTGCCTGACTTTCACTGCTCTATGACACCAGCTGTTTTCATCAAAACACAGACAATGATAAAATTATTTGCTTTTATTTTTCTACCAATCATCACATACAGATTGAAACTGCTCTCCTTGTCCATTTGGACTTACCAGACCTAAGCCATGTCTTGTAACTGAAGCAATAGTTGAATTTTTAAATATAAATCTGTTGTAATAGAATAAAATTTTCTAAGCAGTTAAATGTTGTCAGAGAGGGAAGAGTTAAGGGAAGTAGCAACATAAAGGCTGTGAACAGAACTCAGCAATCTGCAAAGAAGTGACAGAATTTGTTTCTTACCTCAGCAACATCTGACACTCACATGGAAAGAAAATAGCAGCGATGGAGCTCACCTGAAATGGGAATATGTTTGTGTTAATTACTGTGCAGTTATGTCAAAGGTTTCTGTAGGGAACTGACAACCCACAGAGGTAAAGTAAAAGATGGATGGAAAGCATTATTGTTTTCTTGTGTCGTCACTCTGATTTACACATAATTTCAAGTTTCTCTAGACAAGTACAACAAATTCAGATACGTTTTGTCCTTGTAAAACTACCTAAGAGCCAGCTAGAATTATGTACGCTTAAGCCAGACTGCAGAGCTGGAACTGTTATAGTAGTATCAACAGATAGCTTCCCCCTCAACCAAACATTTGTTCTCAATCTCTTCATTGAATTTTTACCATCCTGTCCTTCCCATATCTCTCAAAATGGCACAAAAAAGTAAATCTTTCTACTGTTCTTGTGTTGCTTTTCTAGACTGCCCCAGTCTGGCGAGAGGTAAATTGTACTCGGTGACATATTTCCTTAGCTAGGGGAGCCTCTGCAGTATCTATTGGTGCCTCCAACTGTTGCCTTGGTTCTTTCAAGATGCAGCACTTCCCAGCAGGCACATTTGTTATGCCTTTATCCACACTACTGCTCAAAATGGAATGGTTCCTCTCCGAGCAAAAAACAAGTTGGACTGAGGAAAAATCCAAGTGCACTGAGGTGCTAAGCAGAGTTTCCTCTCACAAAAAGGGAAGTAGCGTAAAAACCATCCTACTTAGTCATGGGTGCATCCTAGGTTTGCTCTGATACAAACCATTTGTAAGGTGAGAAGACAGATCTTTAGAAAGCATACAGTCCACGTGTAGTTGACTGTGTCTGGCAAAGACAGCTGTGCCATCCACTGGAAGTAACATTTTAAAACAAAATGAAACAAAAAACAGTTTTTATAATAACTAGGGATACAAACCGGATTTTCTGTGGCCCAGTAGATGTATCCAGACCAAGCCAAGCTGGAACCAATCTAAAAGAATCAGAACCCATCAGAATCATTCCATTCTCACACTTGATTATTATTTAATTATTAATAAAAATGAAAGCTCCTAATTCTCATATTTAAAGCATCAAAACCCACAGTTTTTCCTCAGGATCCAAAGGAGACCAACCTCCACAATGACATTCCTCAATACAGCTAAACTTTTTACAATAATGCTGATGAACTCATACTCAAGCTAAGCAACTTTCTCAATGAGATTTTGAGATGTGGAAATGTACTCTCAGGGGCAAACTTTACAACTTTGCTCTTAGCACAAGTCACGTCTTCTTTGACTTTATCCCTTCCAATTTCAGCCTATAGAAATATGCATATAAAATTTCAAAGCAGAAGCTCCACTCAAACACTCCTTACTCCTCAAAGGATGAGAAACAGATGTATAATTACTTTTTTAGTGTCTTACTGGCAGCTGTTCCAAAACCATGGTGATAAGAACAGTGTACAAACCACTATAATGCAAAAAGATGTAAAGCACTTTGTTCAATGTCGGACAAGGGCTGCATAGTTTAACTGCAAAAAGGACGTGGGTATTCCATACACACTGGACTTCTTGTAGTACAAGAATATTCTGACACAAGATATTCTCCTAACTAATAGAATATCTAAGATTCCCCTGAAATCTCACATTTCATCATTTAAGGAACTCTTTCAATGAGAGACAGGGGATTGCTCCTAAGAATTTAGCGTCAAATGTTTTTCTGTTATAAAACAGAGTAAATATGTCAATGAAAATCAAAATGAATATACTTTTATCAGAGGAGGGGTCAAGAACATCTAAAAAGAAGCAAAAAATATGTCACTTACATTTAGAATCAAGAGTACTTCAGCAAAAAATATATACAAAATGTATATATTGATACCACATATTGTCATGGTGTAGTTAAAATCTAATTTGTTTTAACAACCCTGTTGAAAATGAAGAAGCAAATAAAACCCCTGATGTATTGACACAGGCTAATAATCAGTTACGAATTTTACTGAGATTGTTATGCATCAGTTTAAGCGCTGCTTCCTTTCAGAAGCATTGTAGGATGAATAAGAGTGATTTTATACAATCAAATGATTGTGATGAATGAGGATTGATTGAGAGTAATCCAATCTGTCATCTCAAACGTTCTGCAAGCATGCATTCAGATGTGTGCATTCTGAGGCAGGAAGAATTTGTTTACACATAAATTTATTTTTACATTAGAAAGAAGATTAATTAATGCATAATTGTGTCTATGGCGTACAACATGTTTTGTGAACTGTACGACATTGTAGGTCACACATCTTAAATTTTATGTGCCAAAACTTAACAAATTTCAAGCTGTCAAGAGACTAAGAGTCAGATGCTTGCTCCCACTTGGGGCATAGTGTGGGAAATCAGTCCAACATATCCTTCTGTGCATTCCCACCACAAAGCACTTAAAAAAGGTGCCTAGATTCCTAGACATGCATAAAGAAATTAAATTCAGGATCCTTAAGTGTCTGTATGAAGTCTAGTGATTCCAGACTCCCCATCAATTCAACAGCCATCATGGCATTTCTGAGGGTCAGCTGCAGTTTCTGAGATTAAATTGCTGTTGTTGTTGTTGGCATCGTGCTGAAACTAAAAATGGTTTTGTTTCATGCTTGGTCATATCAAGATGAGTCAGATGATCTGTACCTTTGGGCCAGATCTCAAAAAAAGATTTGACCGCCTCAAACAGAAACATGCAAAATGTGTAAGCTGCCTGTGTATTCAGCAGCATATAGAAGACGTCTTTAAAAATCCAGATAGATGGATCAAGATTTTATTTTACAAATGAGGAAGGTTCACTCACTACAAAGCAGAAAATGAGCAAGAATATATCCAACAATGAAAAAGCATTAGTTATGATACTGTTTGAACTCTTCCATAGATCTTTTTGCAATGTTTTCCAACAGAAGTAGGGCAACTGTGCATTTTCAAAAGTCCTTCATTATCATAGCTGTTTCTAAACACCTTTATACATCTGGACATAAAAATGCCCTGAAAAGTACTCTGAAATTAATCGTGTTTTTCTTAGTAGAAGAAACATCTATCAGATATGATTTACAAAGCTTACACATTTTAATCACTGCACAGAATGAAATTATCTAAATTGGGCATTATCAATCATTACAAATTGGCACAACAATATGACAGTGTTATGCAAATATTTTTTAACCTGAAAAATACAGAGAGAAAACTGGGACTCTGTCTTCTCCACACTTCTAGGAATTTATTTAAAGAAGGAGACCTCCCAGAGAATAAGAAATAGGTGTTTCTCAAGCTATTTTCACTGCCAAATTAATTTATTATGTCCACAGTGCACAGATGTGGTTTACCTGTTCTGACTAAAAGAATAGCTAAAAGCTAATTAAAAAAAAAAAAAAAAGCTGATGTAAAAAAGCAGGAAAAGCAGGTTAATTTTTACATCAGCATTCTGAAATTTGTGAAACTTGAGATTTTTCCTTGAATGAGCAGTTAATGGTTTATACAGATGAAAAATACTTACAGGTATCCTAAAACAACAGATAATAACTTATCTGGCACCTGATAAAACTTATATGCTTCCTCATATTTTTTGGTAAAAGCAGTGGTCTGCATTTCTTCTGTTTCTACTCTCAATTTCTGATAGGATGCATCTTTTCCCTAGCATCTGTGTTATTTTAGGGAAACAAAAGTTCAATGTTTCTTAAAAGTATGCTATGGAAGTCTATCCTAAAAATGCACATTAGGAGTCTTACCAGTTGATTCTCAACGCTCTGCCTGACACTCATATAAAGCTAATACAATGTCAGTGAGTCACTTTTAATAACTGTATTTTTCCCTTAAGTCTTTAATTTCAATAGGGATCAAGGAAAAATTGTTTAAGTCCCCTCTGTTACCAAGAATCATAAGTGGAACAAGATGCAATTTAGAGTAGATTGAGTCAAAGTTCCCAAAATTAAAACTCATATTAACCTTTTGGGTTGTGTTTGCAAGCTTTGAACATGTGACACTGGTGAGATAAATCTTCTATCATTTGTGGCCTTATGGAAACTGCTTCTCTCTGCACAGTCCTTCTGTTGGTGTCTTGGCATCCGGGCAACGTATTCTCAAATGGACTTCAATTCCACTAGACTTTCCTCTAGTTTTTATCTTTTATTCCCTAAGAAATAAGTTTTTGCTGCAGGAAGGAATTGAAAATGTAGTATGAGTATACTCAAAATCAACATCTTTATATATGTTGAGAAAGGTGGAGTGTCTTGCAAAATAACGTCTGTCTCTGATTTGCCTTCTCTATTCTGCAGGCAGCCCTCTGGGAGTTCTGGGGAACAAAGGATTCTATATCCTCTCATCTTCAACCTGTGCCTGTGGCTTACTCTACAAAAAATAATTTGTCCTTTCCTGTAGGATAGTCAAATTCTCAGTACCAATAGGCCAAACATTTGGGAATGGCTCAGGAAACCTTCCCAGTCATTTTCTAGAAATCTGTCTATTTTTCCTCTCTGCTTCTCTGCAACCTAGCAAACTGTTGTTTTTTCCTGAGGTCATTACCAACTCCCGTGCAAACACCTCTCTTCCAAAACAACACAAGATTTAATCTGCACTGACATTTCAAAGAATCAGCATAAAGCATTCCAGAGAATCTGAAATATTTAATACTCATATATGCATTATCTTATGAACTTTTGGCTTGAATTTCAGTAGACATCACTCCCACCATCCGTTTAGAGAGATCTAAAGGAGAAAAATAAAGAAACTTGACAATGAAAATATGATGATGTATAACTAAAAACAAGTTCAGCCTTTCTGAGTGAAAATGCCTTCACAATGCTAAAAGTAACAGCCTTGCAGAGAACAGTACTCAGTATCTTCTTCACCAGTCGATACTGAAGGGGAAAAGGAAGCACAAAGACAAAACTGCAGGACTTTATTGTCCTTGAGCTATATTGCAGGAAGGGAGGATGATTATGAATCTAAAATGATTAAATACTAATGGCACAAACTTCACAAGTGATGAAACAGCCAAATAAATTACCAGCGCTTTAAACCAGACACGTTTAGATTAGCAATACTTCTGTGAGACAGTTTGATAAATGTCTTGAATTTAGCAGCATTGCTTTGTCCCTATTTCAGGGACCTTTGGCTTTGGTCACCTACTTAGTAATTGGACTGGTTTGCATCTATGCATTGTGATATGTCATCCTCTGGATAATATTCTTTGTAAAAATATGGGGATTTATTTATGATTTTACAACACAGGGTTTCCCAGCAAGAAAGACCCTCAAGTTGCTGTTTCAGCATATCAGTATCAATAGTATTCAACTATCAAAGCCAGATCTGCTTTGATAATTCCCAGGGTTAGCACAAATGTGAAGTTCATGTGTACTTTGGGTTAAGAATTTTGAATTCCTTTTACTACTCATCAAGAGTTAATTGATTTTTTTATTACCAAACTGTAATTCTTATTTACTTTGAGCAGTAACTTATTCTATAGAAAATGACATTGACATCAGCTCAATTACCTATAATGCATGACACTATTTATTTTAGTTATCCAAACCTATATTCAAAAATAAGTGTCATTTGGCACTAAGTTACAGTAGTCCTTGCAAAGCAGAATTGCTGGGACCAACAGGCATTGAGCCATGCTGCAAAGATGCCTGTGCAACTCACAAACACTGCCTTCTGTACAGGCTTTGAGGCCTCAAACTGTACAACCATATGCTGGGCAGACCAGGCTCATCCATACCAAATACTACAGAGAAATTTGCCAGCAAGTATTTTTGTCTCTTTTTCAGCATTTACCATTCAGTGAATAGTTTGACAGCACCTGCTATGTCACGCTCTCTCCATGAACCAGTCATAATTACATAAAGTTTAGAATTTATTCAGATATTTTGCAGTTAAAGTGAAATTTGACTGCAGTGTCTGGAAGGTGGTGCAAGTAATTCCTCAAGAAAATATTTTTTATTCTTCTTCTCTACAAAGAGAGAGATCTGAGACCTGAAGTTCTACTATGACATCTTGTTAGATGTTCAATTCATTTTAGATCTCCAATATTTCTTATGGTAGAAGCTCTAGCTCTGCCTCTAGCACATCCCATCCCGATCGCTGTAACACTGCAATTCTTTTTGGCATTTTTCAAAAAACACATTTCAAAACTCTTCTAACAATGAAGCAGCTATTTCTTTGCTCTTTCATTGATTTCACATAATTGACTTAATAGCCAACATATTGTTTAACTTTCCCGTTTGCAAAGAAATCTATTTGACAGTGTTCATAGACATATTTTTAGATTTTGCTAAGCACATATGAACAAAAAATTGCTTGGGATATTTTTGCCAAGAACCCTTGCAATAATGTAGCTATAAAGAACTAGTAGGTTTTTTTGTTTATTTTGTTCTTGTTTTATATATGCAGATAATATTTCAAAGATTGACAGTTTTATGACAGTCCAAATCACCACAAGATATCTATGTATACTGAGGTAGGGAATTGAATATTTTTCAGAGGTATTGGATAAAGTGCTATTTACTTCAAAAAGTCTGCTAGCTTAAGCTTTGTATAAAAACTGAGCTCTGCTTATCAACCCCCAGTATGAAAAAAAAACAAACCCAGCACATGCCTTTGAACACTTCCTAGAGTAAATCTCTGTGTAGGAAAAACTTCCTGAATCTGATGTTCCACTATAGAAACAAAATTAGATCACATGCTTGTGTTGTTGATCCCAGCACTCCCTCCTTCTAATCCTCTTCAAGAGTTAGGCTATATTCTCTATTATGCTTTCAATCTTCATAGTTTTTCAATTTAATTGGTGATTTCAAGTGTGGTTCTGGCCAAAATCTTGGTTTTTTCTTTGGACTATTGCATTGTATGTCAGAGTTTATGTATCCTGACAGATCATCCCTGTCTCCATAAACTGTGGGATATTGCAGTGCATAGTCTAGCTAGTATTTTATATCCATGTAAAAAACTTAGTCAAATGGTGAATCTGTGTTGCTGCCAGAAATAAATTGATTGGTCTGTGTTCTTAGAATAGAAGATGGCAAAGCTAATCTGATACTCTGGCTGTTTGAGCTGAAGGCAACTGAAGGCACGGCCTTGTGGAAATCAGTGGAATAGGGTGACTTTTTTGCAGTTCTCTGGGACCTTCCTGCTCTTGAACCACACGTGTTTTATAAAGCATTTATGAATATTTCACTGACACCAACTGCATAATTCTATCCCCTGATTCTTAAATATTTTGCCTTGAACTAAGTATGTTTATTGGATGGGAATTTTGATTCTTAATTTCCAAAATTTTATATTTCACCACAGTTTTCCATTCTTTTGCTCAATATTTAACTTTCCTTCTGCTGTGAATATAAAGAACTTGAACCTGTGACCTTTAGATTGATTGTCTCCCCATACTCTCAGCAGTTAAAAATCTTTAGCCAGCATAAGACTTTTTTTTATCATCTCTTAACTTTTCTTGGATAAACAAGAAACACCAAGTCAGAACAAGGTGTTTTTCAATGTTCAAAACTCTTGTCATTTTTTTTTCTTTTCTTTCATCAATTTTTCAGCAGCTTTTTGAAGAATGAAAACAGTCTCCAACATAGCATTCTGATAATGGTGTCTCTAAAGGTATTTTCAGATATTGCAATGCTTCTCTATTTTTCTTGACACTCCTTAAGCATTATTTTAGCCTTCAAAGTGTCACTTCAGAGCCAGTTATTTTCCTAGCATAGTGTCTAAATTCTCTTGACTAGCAACTTTCCAGGATGCAACTCCTCCTCCTGTTACAATAAGCACTATGTTTTGCTCCTAGCTGAATGATATTGCATTTGGAAGAATTAAAATGTGTATTGGGATACTTGAAGTGGCAGTTCAAAGGCTATATTTTGTTTGAGAATGACAGCAAAATGCCTGCTCCAGCTAGTGAGCCTGAGCAGATTGCAGTGGGGTAGTTCAGCTATTGCCAAGCTCAGGCATGCAGCCTGGAATCTGAGAAACCTGCTCCAGCCTGTGAGACCCGGGATATTGTTAGCAGGCAGCTGAAAATTAGCCTGCCTACAGCTGTTCAGGGTATAACAGGATCAAACACGCTACTAATTGTTGAAAAGTCTGGCAACACTGACTGGAGAGTTCCTAGGAACCACTGAGAAAAAAAAAATCAAAGGCAATATAACACAATCCCTTGCTGTTGCTTCTAGGCCACATCCCCAGCTTGATGAGAGTGACAAAATTTTTCAGTCCCTCCCTTCAGTCCACCACCAGACCAGAGTGATTTTTGAGCTCAGTCAGCAAATTGTTCATTGAACAACAGCAGCAGTGCGTGTGGAATACATCGAGGGAGTAAGAACATCAGAACAGTGACAAAACAAACCAGGACCTGCAGAAGTCACAGTGTGAACACCTGGAAAGGCTTGTCACCAATCTTCTCGGGGCACAGCAGTGTAAGTGACACATTGCAACACACCTGGCAGAGCATGGACCAGGGCTCTGATCCAGCTCATTTAAGGGGTAAACATACGTTTCAGGATTAGTAGAAAAAAATTCCACAGAGCTAATTCAAGAGAAAAATTCATCCTTAGATACTTGCTAAATGCTATGGAGACTCACCTAGGAACCAGCAGGGAAGAAAACAAACAACCCACATGTGTGGGTGTCCCAAAAGGTCAAGTAGGCATGCTAATTGAAAGAAAAAAAATCTTCTTTAACATCCATCTAAATTGAGTATTCATGGCAATATGGAAACTGTGAAGAAAATAGACAATAAATTGACTGTAGGAAAAATTTCATCAAAATTATTCTGAAAGTTGTGTGAACATGTTTAATTTACTACTTGCAGTGACTGAGATAGTGATATCCTGTACACATAATGAGGAAGTTTCAGCCAGGACAGGACAAATATGAACAAGAAAATAAACTCTACATCATCTCCACCCTTAATATTTGATCAGCCTGTACAGGTGGTTATGCCCTGCACCTGCAATAGCTCTCCTCCACTGGCAGATTAATTTACTGAACATGTGATAGGTAACTAAAATAAATGGAAAACTGATACTTCCAAAATATAGTCTGTGTTCTGTGATTATCAATGTTTTCAAAAAGTTCATATTTCTTTTACATAACAATAGATAATCAGATTTTAGTTTAAATATGATATGAAGAATCCTATTTAAGCACACAGGTGTATGGCACTCTCATGGTATAAAAAATCAAAACTGGTGTGAGATCATGGAAATTTCTTCCATTCAGACATTCAAGTAGATAAACAACACTGCAATAGTTTTTTTCAAAAATTGCAGACTTTCAGATGATTTTGAAGTGCTTTGTGCATCACGTCATATTTCTGTAATGGGGATAATGTGGATTGAAGTAATCAACTGTATTATAAGTGCCAATTAGGTTGCATGATTATTGTGATGTGATGTTTCTGATACTTTAAGGGTTAGGCATGTTGTATTGTTATGTTATATTTGGTCCATAACAAAAACTTCCACATAGTTACAAACTTTGCTAAACAGAACTTTCTTTTTATTGTCAGAGAAGATAAGAATCTGAAAGAGCCAGTCTATGATAAAAGTCAGATATCAAAGAGATGAGCCTTGTGGTTTGACTTCTCCAGATCTTGCATCTGATCAATATAGAACTGTAGTTACATTCACATTTTATGAAGAGATGCTGGAGTAGTTCCACAGAAATTAGACTTGTTATTTTTTGTTTAATACAGTCTTTACATTTTTATTTCCCATTTTCTCTACAGTATAATCTACAACTGTTTGATGAACAGTCCAGTTGAAGAGCTAACAAGCATTGCCTCAATTTTTTTACACATTTGAAATTCATTATATATATAGAAATTATGACTATTTTACTCATTTTTATTCTGTTCTCTGAAAATACATCTCAAACAGTGATATTTCTGGTTTTTTGTGAGTTAGGATTTTTATAAAGAAATTATATGTGTAGTAATTTTTTTGTTTGTAGAGACCAAATGTTAACAAAATTGAGCATGTCTGTAGCTGATTTTTTAAAGCAAGAATATTTTCACTCAGTTCCCCAGACACAGCCAGATTCTCACCGATGTGTGTGAAATACTGTTTCATCTGACTTCAAATGGGAATAGCAAACATTTCAAGTAAGGAATAAAAAGCCTGTTCACCTCCTTTATAGCTTTCATAACCATTTAGCTGGGTGACCTAAAAAAAATTTGAGTGCAGATTATGTGAGGTAGAGCAAGAGAGAAAGAGGTAAAGCATCATAGTAGTCACATTTACATGACAGAGAAACCAAACAGTCCTGCAGCTGGATACAACTTTGAACATTATTGAACCTTCAGTAAACAAGAAAACAAATTTAAAAAACTCACGTGTAATCAGAAGTTATGGCCCCATGCCCTGTTTCCTACAGAACCATCAAAAGACTTTTATAGCTTCTTTTTCCAGCCTTTCAAATTATTCTTGCTACATCAAGCCACATTTTACTCCTGTAAGATTTTCCACTTAACAGCTGCAAACACATCAAGCAAACTGAAAACCTTTCGACTATGAAGGACCCCTAGAGTAAATGAGGATAGGTCTCAGATTTCTCTTCTACTAGTTTCTGTTACTGGCAACATTTGTGTGAAAACAGATTTGTTTGTTTGTTTTGTGACTATCACACAACAAATGATTGCTGAAAGCCTGGAGTGTCTCACAATTTGATGTGGTTCAAGCTATGCTTCCAGCACATAGCTGCATCAAGGCTCGGAGCAGGCTGGAATCTGAACCTAGGTCTGCATCTGAGGCATCTCTCTTGGCATCACCTCCAGATACCATCCCTTCATCAGAGGATGATAAATAATGGATAGTCATCCCCAAATCTAGCAATTTCACATGTACATTGCTTTTGAAATAATGAAGTGTTAATTGGAGTAACCCACGACTGCCAGAAAGGCAGGCCCTTTCTCTTCTTTATTCTCTAACCTTCTGCTGCTTAAATATCACTGTGACAAATCCTGCATGCAAAATATGACTTATATAAAGCACAAAGCACAACTGACTCTGTTTGGTTACTGCCATATTTGGATGAAAATTACTTAATTTACCTTTGTTCATTTTTCGAATTTTTTCCCATTTTCCCTGAACCCCATTCCGTCATTCCATCTGGGAAGTGGGATCTGGATTCTATGCTGAAAATCACAAGCTGAGTTAGGAAAGCTCCATCTGAGAAATCATTCTACATGGGATTCCAAAGCTAAACATTTTTGTTTGCCTCATCCAGAACATTTTTAATTCACATGATTGCTTATACTAGCATATTATGACCAGAAGCTGAGAGTCCTCAGCTGAGCATTCCCCTGCCTACAGAAGAGGATCTGCCTGACCATGGACTGATAGATTCTCTAAGGGAATAATTGTCACATTCCCTTTCCAGAAAGCATAACAGAGGAATAGAGACTAAGCATGTTAAGACTTTTGAAATCATAAATTATTAGCATAATTAGTTTATTTACAGATACTCAAACATGCTGACATCTAATCCCTTGCTAGAACAAATGCATAGTATGAAATATTATTTTCTTTCAAAATAAGAAAAAACCCCGTGCCATTAATACTACTATATTTTCAAATCTGAGAAGCTCTGGGGATAAAATACAAGTTTCCAGGCTGTTTTCTGCAAATTTCTTGCAGGTAAGCATTTATTTCCAGCACAAGCAACTATCTACCCATATGTCTCCTGGTCTCCCAGTCCTCACCTATAAACACACTCTATTTGACCTCCTTTTCTTTTGAGCATCTCTCAGTAATTTCACAGAAGAAGTAATGGGATTTCCCTGTCCAAAAGCAGACATCATTGTTCAGATCCTTCTCTGGCCCTTGCTGCTGTGTGAACAGGCCCAGGTCAGTACCCCATCAGAGGGGAAGCAGGTAAGAGACAGCAAAGCTGAGACAGAAAGGGACAGAAGTGCTTTGCTGTTCTCTGCAGCAAGAGGAGAAAAGCCATGCCTGCAAATTCTGAGGCAAAAACTTTCCCAGCAGAGTCACTGGACAGTGATGAGTTGTTCAGTTATGTTTCTCCCTCCCCAATGGCATTTTATCAATGGTTGTCTAGCAGTCCTGCATCCCTAGATATAAAAAGGATGTGCACAGAAAGGAATGTGTGACAGACATGCCGCTGCAGTGATTAATGTGCTCATCCAAGCTGGTGCTTCACCACCTAGTCAATTAATCACTGTCCAGTATTTTGGAAGCCATTAAATATTGTACCATTTTAATATGGTACAAAATGGTATCATGTTCCTACCATTCAGCAGGTTTTCCTTTGAAGTGTGATTTCACCAGTTCTGAGTTTTGTTCCCTCGTCATTTATTCCTTCACTATTAAAACATGTATTGTTATGACTACTGCTGTGGCAGGTGGGTAATTTCAGTTTCTTGTTATGACCTCTCAAAGGATGCCTTCTCACAAATCCAAAATATGTGGAGGACATTTTATTCTTTATTTTGGTTGTAGTTCCTGGGAGTTATTTACTCCCACATGAGAGGTCCAACTCTTAACACACTGAAGGCTGTACCCATCCTGATGTTGCTGGGAGAGAAGGAGTTGGTGACCAGCATCTTGCTCCTGCCAGGGAAACACAAATGTGGAAAAAATTTTCTTTATGCATGAGGGGAAATGAAGGTCTATGGTCTGACCCTGAAAGAGTCCTAGCAAGAGGGAATTCCTGTCCATTTCTCTATCTGACTGTGAAGAAGAGCATATGAATGAGGTAGACTGAAGGACCCCAGAAAACATTTTAATGAATGAAAGACATATTAGAAAACTCTATAATCTAGAGCTATAACAAAACTCCATAATCTCGCCAACTAGTTTTCAGCTTTTCAGAGGACTTTACATAGATTTTCTTTGACTTCACTTTTCCATCTCTAATTTTCTCTAGTTGCCAAGCTTCCTACAAAAAAATAAACCTTCAGCTTGATTACTCTCATTAATGATTTCACTCAGGGCATTTTGCAGTCAAAGACTCTTTGGGCTCAAAAAGGTTTTCAGCAGATTTCATAAGAAACACCAGGAAACAGGTCCTGTTTAGAGAAGGAAAATGATTGATCATTACCTCTGCAGAAGAGAAACGGGAGGTTACTTAGGGAAGGTTATGAATAAGTACAGTACTTTAGCTGAGCAACCTGGGAGAAAACAAAACCATACAGGGTCATAAGAGCAGGAATTAGCAGGGGGCAACCAGGGCAAACATGACCCAGTAGAAGGGACAAGGTTCACAAGATAGGCCTTGGAGACTGTGTGCTTCATTTGCAGGTGAGATACAATGGGCAAGACACCTACTCCATCCTCACAGAACTCCACCAGTCTCATGTAAATTTTAATATTTGTATGGGTATGCACATAAATGCATAAATACAAATGTATATGGTGAATACAAACACCCTGCTACCTTGCAATGCACCTTTAGATGGTAATAGTTAGCCAAGCAGAAGGAAAGTGTCACTAGAACTCGTTTTGATTCACGCTTTCTCTCACCTCTCACTAACGTGAATGATTGAAGGATCTGGCCAGTGACACTTAGACCCACGTTCCTAATCTCAAAGCATTCTGTGCAGTCACATTTTCACCATCTTTGGCATCAGAGAATTTGTACTTTCAAGCACAAAGAGATAAATTTTAACTGCAGTATCTTGCCCTTGGGGTGCATAATTGATCAAATGAAGATTAACTCAGTGCTTTACAAAAGTATGTTGTAATTTAGAGTCAAAATGCCAAACAGAACTTCTTATGGTTGAAAGTAAGTCTTTTTTCTCTTGTACTGAAGGTAAGTTCCTCATCATTTTTCTCGAGGATTTAAGCTATGTACAAGGCTATCTTCAGCACAGATCATTAATAGTCATTCCAAAATTTGAACTAGTTGTTACCTATCACTTAGTAAGCCCACCATCAGGCACAGTAAGATTGCAAATGTTTAATCTACAAAATAGTAAAAAAAAGAAGTGCTTTGATTTGATCTTTAGATGCCTAGTTGTTCTCATTGTTAAATGCCATTAAAAGCAACTCCCTGATGAATCATTATAGAAATTTGGTAACAGTAAAAAAACTCCTATATTTAGATAGAAAAAGGGAGATTCAATTCAAAAATCTCATTAAATGTTTAAACCCAGATGTTCAAAGAGTGAATTCAAAGTGAAAGTGGTTCAGAACAGGATAAACAGAGAGTTTGCCATAAAAAAAGCACACAAAGCACACACAGAAAAAAAGTTTGGCTTCTACTCAAATTTAGCAGCATAAAGGCTGAGAGATATATCTAGTCTAGGGGAGCAAAGGGAGAAGAGCTAGGAGGCAAAGGTCTCAAGAACAAAGGTGAAGGTTTTCTTGAGAGTAATAAAAATGCATTGATTATTAATACCTTTGGGCTGGAATTAAAAGGTTTGTGAACATCCAAGTGCTGCGTTTATGACGTCACCTTCTAATATGGCCAAGGATAGAAAAAAAGGTACCAGTTTTAATATGGACCCTGAGAAGGTGATCAACAAGTTTAATGTTGCCATCCTTCATTTCTCAGGGTCTGGACTAGACAGTGAAGGCCAAATCTTCTGGGTTTGTCAAACCTAAAAGTAGCCTTTCTTTTTTCTGCACTACTTCTCCTCAAACTTCTGGCACACAAGGGTTCAAAGCAAACCTTTAATTTTAGGGCAATCTTTGTAACACTTCACGTTCTTTGTCCAAGCTTGGTTTCCCTACCCAGGGCAATATTTTCAGAGAGAATGATTACATCAAATTCCACTTGAAGCCAGTTCAGAGAAGGTGCATGGTGGCTGAAGCACAGGCTTGCCTTACACTAACCCCCAGCTAAACAGAAATCCAGCAGGCTTTCTGCAGGACGTGTGACCCCATGGGGCACCCCCATTGGATCAGGCTGTTCCTCAAGGACTGCACCCCTAGAGTGTCCCACATTGTAGCTGCTTACGGAGAACTGTTGTCTGTGGGATGGATTCGGGTTGGAGAAGTTCACTGAGAACTGTTCTCATGAGAGGGAACCCCACTGAAGCAGAGGAAAGACTCTCTCCCCAGAGCAGCAGCAGAAGCAATGTGTGATGAACTGGCCATAACCCCCATTGCCTTCTGCCTACACTGCTGGCAGGGAGAAGGTAGAGCTGGGAAAGAGGGAGGAAAGATTTTTTAAGGTCTATTCTTACTTATCTCGCTAAGACATCATGGAAAACTTCGGAGTAGTTCAATTTGAAGGAAATGTGAAAGGGTCATATACAGAGATATGGATGTCCACGAGTTCAGTACAATTTAAACACTTCCATGTTTTGCCAGCCTTACGTAGTTGCAGATGAAAACTAGAGTAACATTACCTTGTTTTAAAAGTACACAGCCAAGATTTGACCTGAAAGCCAGCCTCTGGCTTGCTTGAGTTAGTGTTTATTCCAATTTTTTTGAAGTCATTGCAAATTTTTCTATTGACATCAACAGATGAATCAGACTGCTTATCACTTAAGTGAATCACAGATTAAAACAATAGTACTTGTACAATTTTTATGACAACCTTTATAAAATTAGTCTGTTCTAGATAGCAGAACCCTAATGTACTGTTGAACCATTTCTGTCTGAAAAGTGGCTGAGCTGGTTTTGTGTATATGAAGTTACATTTAGTGGAACTCATTCCTTCAGTGGTTACCTAAAAGCTCATCAGAGACACAAACTGCAGCATTACTACTTCTGTACTAACTGAGGACTTGACTTTAATTTTCAACTGAAGATCCTTGGAAAAGTCAAAAATCTGTATCAGTTCATCACATCTTGGGTCTCAGTAGGACAGAGGCAAAAGTTATAATATCAGACATAGTCTAACATATGAAGCAAAATGTTCCAGCACTTGCTGAGAAAATGCAAACTTACTGAAAATATATGGACTTGGGTATTTTTTCTTCCCCAAAGTACTCTAACATGGAAGAAGGCACGAGACTGACTGCATGTCCTGACAACATTGGGTTGTCCCACATCCTGCTGTTGGATTCCATTTATGGCCACTCTAGTGGTCATGGAGCACCTCAGCTGACAGCACTCCTGAAACCTGACATCATGATACACTCCATGCCCCAGTAATAGCAATAAATATTGTGATTTCAGAAAAGATGTTGTGATTGTGGATAAAATAGCAATATAATCACAGCCAAAATACATTCAAATACTAAGAAGTGCAAACAGTTAAAGTTATTACTACAACAATGTGCAATTATAATACTTGAAGGCTCTATTCTTGTCAGATAATTTAGCAGTTCTTTATTCCTCAAAGCTTAGTTCTGTGACTGCAATATCAGCTCTGAATACTCAGCAGTTTTTGCATCTCACCACAGCTCTGTGAGGGCAAAAAACAGAAACAAGGTAGAAAGCACCTGGGCAACACCTAGTGGTGAATCATTTTTCCTTTCCAGCAAGTACAGTTTCTCATATTTAAACTCTTGACCCTTGGGGCCTTATCCTCTCATTTTGCATCCTGAGAAGAATCTGGCTCCGCCTTCTCTCTAGGACTGTAGTTAGAACACTTTTTACCCTTTTATTCTCCATGTTAAACACTCCAATTCCTGCTCAGATGTCATTTACTCCAACTCCCAAATCATATTCAAGGTCTTCCACTCACTCAATATTTCTCCCACACTCAAATGTTGAGATCTTTCCCTTTGTCAGTGAATCAGTGTGATTATCACATGATTGCATGCTAAAGTGACGCTAAACAGTTCAGCCTTCTTTACATCATCTATTTATAGCTATCCTCTTACAATAAGTAATAGAGATTTTTTTTCTGTTTTGGTTTTCCTCTTGATCTTAATATCCTTCTACACAATTTCTTGCTGCAGCCAGTGTCCCTTCCAGGTGAATCATTCTATTAGCTGTTTTTTTTATGAGTTTGCCTTTTTAGATTGTTGCACTCATCTTTAATGCCCATTCCAGTTTAAATTGTTGACTTCAGCCAAATTATTTTCTTACTGAATTTCCTACATTTTCTCCATAACCAGTAAGAATCTGTGCCCTTGACTATATGAATTTGGGGAGCTGCCATTTTGCTTTAACTATTTTTTTCCCTTCAGTCTGTTTCACAAATCATCTTACAAAACCATAAGCTGAGTTAATTACAATTCATTTACCTAATATCTGCTTGGTTTTAATAACAGTTATTCTGCATTCCCACTATTAGAATTTTGAGTAAATGAACAGATTCTGATGCACACTCTTATGCTGAAAAAAATAGGATCAAAAATATTAAATCCAATTATTTAAAATAAATAAACAAAAGCACCATCATTTAAACAAATAAGTAATCAAGTCAAAGTCAAAAGTGAGTCCTACTTACCTCACTCCCTAGTATCTTGTTCATTTATTTGAACAGGTAAGAGGTAGTAAGCGGCAACCAGTGACTAAGGCAGCCTAAATAGACAAGTGAAATATAGAAAATGAACATTTACCATTCTCAACAAAACACCTGAGTTTGGGAAAATCACTTTCATTCCTTTGAATTTGGCACTAAAATATCTTTAAAGTCTCAAGTGTCAGAATACTTAATATCAGCCAGGCATCAATTTGCAAATTGCTAAGAGAATTTGAAAGGGCAGAAGAAGGCAAGGGCTAGATTATTGTCCTGGCTTGACCCCACCTGGATTCCAGGTGTCCACCAAAGCCTCTCTACCACTCCTTTCTTCAACACAGAAGGGAAGAGAAAACATAGTGAAAGGCTCATGGGTCAAGATGAAGACACGGAGAGTGCACTCATCCATTATCACCATTAGCAAAACGCATTTGTCCTGGGGAAATTAGTTTAATTTAATAATAGTTAGATCAGAGTAGGGTAATGAGAAATAAAATCAAATCTTAAAAGAACACCTTCTCCCCACCCCTTCTTTCTTCTGGGGCTCAAATTTATTCCCAATTTTATCTCCCTCTTAACCCACCACAGAGCAGAGAAATGAGAATATGGGTTGTCGTCAGTTCAAGACCTGTTGTCCCTGCTGCTCCTTTCTCCTCAGCGTAAAGACTCCTCACACTCTTCCCCTACTTTTTCCATGGGCTGCAGCTCTTCACAAACTGCCCCAGCGTTGGTCATTCCCATAGAGTGAAGTCTCTCAGGATCAAATTTTTCCAACCTAAGTTTCTCAAGTGGTCACAAGTCCTGTCAGCAAACCTTCTCCAACACAGGCTCCTTTCTCCATGAGGCCACAGCCCCTGCCAGGATGTTGCTCAGCGCTGGCTTCTTACAGGGTCACAGTTTCCTGTGGACATCCAGCTGCTCCAGGGAGGGGTCCTCCATGGGCTGCAGGTGTTTCTCTGTTCCTCTGCCCCTCCAGGGGCTGCAGGGGTACAGCTGCCTCGCCATGGCTACACCACAGGCTGCAGGGGAATCTCAACTCTGGCACTTGGAGCACTTCCTTCTACTCCATCCTCACCAACCCTGGTGTCTGCAGAGCTGTTTCTCTCACAAATTTCCACTCTGCTCTCTAGCTGCTGTTGCAAAACGTTTTTTCCTTCCCTAAATATGTTATCCAAGAGGTGTTACCACTGTGGATGAAGTGTTCAGCCTTGGAGAGAGGCAGGTCCCTCTTGGAGCCGACTGGCATTGGTTTTGGTGGAGGTGTGGGAAGCTTCTGGCAGCTTCACACAGAACCGACCCCTGTACACCCCTTCTACCTAAACATTGCCATGCAAACCTAACACATTTCTGTAAAAATAAATATTACTACTATAATACTACTAATAATAATAAATTTAAATCATGCATTGCTATGTATATTAAAAATATCACTTCATTACTTATAGAAACAGTCTCTGTTACTAACTGTGATGGATTCCTCCTAAAATTACTTCCTTTGTCTGTAAAAAAAATATTCTTGACTGAAGAAAACCAAGAAATTAATAGGAAATCATACCATTAAAATAGAAAATATGAATACTTTAAAATAAAAATTAAATATTCCAATAAAATGCATTTAAAGCATAAAAGATTCAAGGTTGAAATTCAGTAAATAGAGTTACTCTATAAGAATAAGCTTGAGGTTTGGAATTAGAATGACCTGAAAACACTGAACACATTAAACATGACCTTTAAGATTCAATTTCATGTGTGGGAGTGTGAGGCTAATGAAATAGATGAAAGATCATATTTGTAAGAAATCTGCCTGCTGGTGGAAGTAATGTTAGTATAGCCAATGCTGTTAACGTTCTCCACAGTCAGTGGACTCTAAGGCCTGACATGTTATTTATTTGATGAAGTGTTTTATTCTCAAGCTCCATTTTTTGTATTTCGTTTGTTTCCACTATGTTTTCCATGATTTCAAGTGCAAAAATTAAAAGGTGACATTTTAGCTAAGCCAAAACTGTACACCCAAAACCTGGGGAGTATTTGTACTGAGAGAGAAGTTGTTGCATATTATCCTGCATTGTTGGGAATGCTTTTGTTAGTATATGAACAGCAACACAGATATTAAAACAGCTATGTTTGTGTATATGAGAAAAAAAGGTTTTCCTTCTATCACTCAATGTGTTACATACATAATCTTTGCTCCGTAGTTGTTTTTTTTTAATTAATTTCTTCCAGCATATAAGCCTCTGGCTCCCAAGTCCAACAAATAATTTCCTTCACTAGTGGAACCATATGGTTAAATAACACCCACAATCAAAAGAAGCCATTACAAAATTTAAAATCTTATTGTGAATATTGATGTCAAAGTTGATTATTCAGGTTGGGTTTCACACTTGTTCCTCAAGAAAGGACTTCTATATTTCCTTTATGTGGAAGATCAGTAATGGGTAGTAGTCTGATGGCTGTGCCAGACTAGGAGGTTTCCTGGTGATGTCCTTGACCCAGGCCTGCTCAGTATATTCATCCTTCTGTTCCCCTTAGAAGGGAATTGCCTACAACGGTAACCTGCCTTTTCTTTCTCTTGAAGTGGTTGTAATAGGGGATGTTTTATACTCCTTGATCTCACCTCTTCTTTTTGGGTTGTCCCAGTGAGGGTGTCCAAGGCTTTCATACCAATCAATAAACATATGTTTGCATTGCAACTCCAAATCTGTTTTTCAGGGATCCTCAGTACAACACCAACCTCTTTTTATCCAAATGTTTCTTTCTAGTTTCTCCCCAGAGTCCCATCCTGATCTTTCCATGTTTACACAATTCACTTGAGACTGTGGATGGGTAGTTTTGTCCCTTCCGCTGCCTGGAGTCTTTTTGTCCCTCAGTACAGAGTATCCTACTTTTTCTTTAGCTATTAATTGGATTCATATCTCCTACCTTCCAATTCCACTTTTCATTTGCATCCCTTGCTCCTACTCTGTTCATCCTTGAGTCTCCTGAACCTTCTTAGGGTCCCTGACATGCACTACTCTCGTCAAGCTGCTTATCCTAATCTACTCTCCCTGATACCCTAGACACTTCCAGCATTTTTATAGGGTGGTTTTTTAATCAAATCTCTCTGTCCTTCCTACTTAGGGGGCAGCAGCAGGAGAAGCACAGTGCATTTGTGGAGGGGAGGCACCCACAGCCTCCCAAGAGACTGAAGCAGCAGCAACAGATGGGTTGGGTTCAGCCCAGGCAGCTGTGGTGGAGACACACACAGATGGGAGCTGCAGCATCCGTGTCCACCACAGCCGCTGCTGAGAACATGAAAGCGGAGATTTTTCAAAGCCCTGAGAATCTGCCAAATTTAGGCAGTTTCTCTCAGGGACAGTGCAATGTTCATCCTTGACAGAACTGAACCTGAACAGCATTTCAGTTTATATGCCAAGCATCAAAGTTCCTTACCACAGAAAATATCTCCCTCTCCCATTTCTTTCATTCTCAGAAGCTGCAAAAAACCACCTCAATCTTAAAATTTTATAAACAAAATAAAGCATTCCATCCCCAGGAGCTGGTAAGGAAAGTTCAGCCTTCCCAGTCCAAGTTCGGCAAAGTTAAAAGAAAATTAAAACAGAGACCTACAAAACGAAATGTCAAGAAATGTGAATTATGGTCAGTCCCGCAGATGTTTCCTGTACCAAAAAAACCGCAGTAATTTCCCTAGACTTCCCCTCAGTTTTGCTTCATGTTATTTTTTAGTACTTTTCCTTATGCCCCAAACACTTAGATATAGCAGAAACTCGCTTTGTACTGCTGTCAGTACACTTCTGTCAAGAAAGAGGGACTGTGACAGTGGGCAGGAGCTATAGAGTAACACTAGCTCTTGGATCCAGTAGAAATGTAGAAAAAACACCTGTACTGATCTAAAGGAAGCTAAGTGAAGTACTATCTTTCTGTTTTCTCTGTGCACATTGTGCTGCTGCCTTAAGACTGAGTCACTCCTAGCTCCAGACAGGCCTAGTGCCCACAGCCCCACAAGTCATTGCCTGTGAGCACATTGCAAACACAGGGGTCATTTCTACAACAGCAGGAAATTTAATTCTGCTGTGGGTTTCATAGCAGTTTGCAACAGGGATAAATTCAAGTGTCTGTTTTGTAATCCATTCCTATGTTTTGTTTTTTTTTTTTTTTCTGGTCATTATGGAAACTTTCCACCTTTAATATAGGATTTGCTAATTCCACAGCCATTGAGCTGCATTTGCTAAGCTGACTGTCCAGACATAGACAAACACCTTCCCTTTTTGCTCTTATTCCTCAGATATATTTTTCCTTCTCTAATCTTCCTGCACTGGTTTTGTTTCCTTTCTTCACTTCCTCAAGCATTCCCTAATGCCAAAAAAAATGTTGCCTTCTTCTAATACCTTTGAAATCTCTTTGCAGTAATTTCCATTGCAGTCCCACTGGTGCCCACTCTATGCTCACATGATACTTTCAATCAGTGAGCAAATTCTCCAGCTGTGCTGTTTAGCATGATGCAAAACAATCTGATTAGTAACAGCAGCAACAGAAGTAATTAAAAAAGAAACACAAAATAATTTAAAAAAATAAGCTCCTTGAAAACTGAGTTCTCCCTTAACACTTAAACCTTCTTCCTTTTGGGAGGAATTCCAACATTTTAGAGCTAAATGTTTGCCTACATATATCTGATGAACCCGAAATTCATCTTATGTGTACAAAGCACAGGAAAAGAATAACAGTTACTGGATCTACTAAATTCAAACAGATATGTAATACTACCATTATTATTTATATTTATATTTGTATTTATATTGTTTATATTTTATAGTTTATGATTATGTTTATTTAACCTCTTTTGAAGACCAAATCTTATTTAATGAAAAATATTGAGCATTCAAACTTCATTTACAAAACTATTTTCATCATAAAGGACTGTAAAACAAAACAGATAAAAATATCAGTGACAGATAAAAGATAACTAACTGTATTAAACAATTATTCTGAGAAGAGTGAAGCCTACCTAAATTATGAAAACAGGATTTTATCAAAAGTCTTAAATTTTAATTTAATGCAGGAGCAGATGTGGCTGACCAAAACTCATCAGAAACAACAACCAAAGCAGGCAGTCTCCAAAATGCAGAGTATGAGAGCAGAATTTTTTGCTATATTGAGTCAGGTTGAATCCCACCAATGTAAAACCTCAGCAAGAGGAATCAATGGAAGAATTTTCTATAAGGATTAGTGAAATTTGGACTGAACGTTAAATGGAGAAGTGGGCTGTTAGGAGAAATTCCATATATTCTTATTCAAAATGTAGACATATATATAAGATTTTGTAAAAACAATTCATTCTTTCCAGACACTAAAGATTTAATGTCTGGATTCCTCATGGTCACATATTTATTTCTGAAAATGCTCTGTACTGTATTAGCTACCTACTCTTGCTATATTTTCTGAGAGGGGAAGTAGAAGGAATGACAGAAGGCAGTGAGATATGAAATGGAAAATACCCTTCAGGGGTAGGGTGCTCTTACAAAGGCAGATGTGAAAGAGTGAATTGAAATGTATCTGGAGCAATGGAGAAATCTGAGGTCCTAGTTCCTGAAACCTTAATTTCTACATTTTTCACCAGGAAAAGTCTAAATTAAAAATCTTGACAGTGCTTAGAGTGGGGTAGTCACCTTCTAGTTGGGTGTTCTGGGTGGTGAGTTTGATCTCCTTTTGACTCTCTGTAACTATATATTTTACACTGCTTTTTATGCAAAATCAAGCACCAAACACAAAAGCCTGTGTTTTAGCTCTCTACCCCTGGTTGAGTTTTGAACAGAGTTTAAATCCCTGCTTGCTGAGTATATCCCTAAAACAGATCTTGTCTTCCCTTGCCAAGTATTTTAGATGTGTGTGCAATAATAAATTGAATAGGTCTGGTATGCATTTGGCCTTAATTATCTATGCCCCTTGTATGCTAGCTTAATGTCAATGTCACCTTTTGATGAAGCTCAGATTCCTCATGTTCAAGTCTAAAATAATCCAGATGTGTTTTCCAATAGTTAAAATATAATTTTTATTTTTTTGAAAAAAATATTATAAAAGAGGTTAGCCAAAAAATGCATGTTGTGACACGCCTCGTGCTCTTCTGGTCAAATGGCTGTACTTGGTTGTTTTACTAAGCAGTACAGACATAGACAAAATCCCTTTATTATCACAGAGAGTTTAACAGAAATAGGCTCTGGCTTCCTAAGCCTATTTCTTTATTCCAGCTTTACAGAGATACTGAGTCTTACACAAGTATCTTGGTCCACATTGAGACAGGATTTTATACATACCTGGGGCTTCCTGTTGGATATTACAATCCAGGAACCTGATTTCTTTTATCTAGAATGTAAGATATCTGAGCACTTACTCCCACATTTTGAACCCCTCTCCCTAAAAAGATGGGTGACAAAGCTTCAGATTTTATATTGCCAAGCTTTCTGAAATGCCCACGCTCTTTCTTAATTCTCAGCCAACGTATGCTGTTAGCTAAGCCTGAGTACTTGTAGCTTTGCTTCATTTCTCATCTGCTGTCATTCTTCCTCTTCTAGGTTAATTCCTTCCACCTCTCATTTCACATGCTAGTAGAAGCAGAATATCATCAGGCAGACATCACTGAGTATTTGTTTTTATCTCTTCAGTTTGGTTGGTTGCTGTTAACAAAATCCTCTCAGGGTAATTTGAGAAGTGTCCTTTTACATCACTTTTATACTCTCATACTCTGGAAATGAACTGTAAGAGAGTAATAAATAAACTCATACAAGATTGCTTTTTTTTTTTTTTCCTTCCAACAGATTGTGTAACTCCTTGTTTGGCTTGGGGTAGTATATACAAAACACCCCAAGAAATACTTACATAACAGAAAAAGAAGGACGTATTCTAAAATCATCTGTTAAGGATAAGGAAAATGTGTAGCTGCCTTGGCCTACTTAGTGAATGTATATTTCTGCATGATGGAGCTGAGAAATGATGGGAGCAGGAGTTTTGATATGACAGCCCTATCCCTATCCTGAGCTGACTACCCAGTAAGATCAGCCTGAGGTGCCAGTTTGGGAGCAGAGGCCCCCTGCTTGTTAAAGCTGAGCTACTGCTGAGCACTGAGGGTTGTGTGTTGGTGCTTGGCCAAATTAAATCACACCTGTCTTTGCACTAAACCTCCTTGCTCTACAGATCACCTTGCAGAGGAGATCTGCCATTTTCAGCACTTGCCTGTCTTCTAAATATTTCTGCCAACTCTGTGTTTCAAGTTTCCTTCAAAGTCTCACAGGGCCCCGCACAACCCCATCTGGGTCATTGATGATTCCTTATCTGTAGCTGTGATTACAAAAACTGCAGTCTCATTTACCAAATGTCCAAACTTTTAAATCTGAATCAATCAGAGTAATATGTGGAACTTTTAACTGATCTCAAAAAACTTCATGAAGAAGGTCATCTGGCATTTGTCCAGTTTCTTCACAGACATTTGAAGGTCACTCAGAAAGACAGTGGCAGAAGAGAAAAATACACATCTCCTGACTTCTCCATCTCTTAGGCATTCCACATGAAAGGAAGATCTTTAATATCTACCTGAAAAGTCACTCAGAGACGCGCAAAAAGAAGGCTGTATTTTAATAATGTCAGGGGAGACTAAGAGCTCTAATTATAAATGAAGCTTCTTTCAGAAGCACTAAGGCCTGTTACTATACAGCCATTGAAAATATTTCAGGTTTATGAGCTAGAGCTGAGACTACTGGCTGTTCAGAATAATATTTAGTTTCCAGCTAAAATATTTTGCAGCCACATAGGTAAAAATCTATGCAGAAACTTTATGTCTTCATACTTTGATGATACGCAAAAGTCATTACAGATACTTTATGTCTTCAGTTAGATGCAGTCCAGAATGGCAATAGGTCCCTTAAGCATATAACATTAATGCAAATTGTAAAGTCCTTTCTGGAAATGCATTCTGTGGCTTATAGTCAGATAAGTGCAAATCTGTCACAGAATTCCAGTCAAAGGACTTGCCACCCAAATTCTCCTTTTCTTCCCCATAATGATCATCTCCCCCAGCCGTGAATGTGTTATCTCCAGTGTATTGCTAATCCTCAGAAACAAAGTTCCTGAACTGAGGAAATGGAGTGAGACTGAGAGAGTGAAGAAGGCCATGAATGAGAAATGGGGACTCTGAACCATCTGCTGTTAAAAGGGAGAACAGATAAATTCAGATTTATGCAGGATAATTTTAAGCCCCATCTCTAAATTGTGCTTGATGGTTCATATTGTTAAGAACAGACTTGTCCTCTTGTATGTAGTTAACATCCTTAACTTATTTTGGGGATTACAGTTTCAGAATTGCTAAGCGACTCATAGTCAGCAGATGATGGAAATTGCATCAGTTCGTGCTGTCCTCAAAACAGTGAAGTAACTGCTCCATTTTCTCACACCATCACAAAATATCTGAAATGTTATGACTTTGGCTTGAGGAGCTCTCAAATTACTGGAAAAATATTTCATGATTTTTCCAGTAATGCTGAGCATTATTTTACCACTCTTATTACACTCACACTGGTATATCTCAGTTTCTCTCCACTAAACCATAAGAAATCTTAAAAAATATAAATGCATGAATACTAAAATAATATAGCCTATTTGTGGTTTTCTTTCCAGGTAATTGGAATGACTGTACATTTTATTCTTTGACATCTTTTTTCCATTACTTCAAAATTATGAAGTAACACATCCTCGTCTTCATTTGTGATTTTTGAAACAATGGTAGTCTCTGGTCATTGTCCTGAATCATGTACAGTGTTTTCTGAAGACACATTGGAACCACTACAGACACACATAATTTAAGAATACTTCAGGGATGCTCCCTGTACATCCAATATAGTCCTTTGTAATGCTCAGATATTTTCTCCAACAGGGCAGCCAGATAAAGACAAGGTAGAAATGGCAGCTCCAAATTGTTCAAAAAGAATGGTCCCTGCTTTAAAGAAAATTACTGTCAGTCTCTAAAGACTTCCAACACATATTGAGTCACCAGAAGGATGACAAAGAGGCTTGTTAGAAAAAGAGATGAATTGCTATGCTGACTTATCAGCACTAATGTGCAAGTTGTTTTACAGGATGAAAACCAGGAAGGATTTCTGCTCCCATTTCATTCTCCTACAAACCAAGTGATAATGTTTGCATGAGACTTCCTGCCAAAAGTTAGCATTTCTGAAATAGGAACCTTACAAAAAATCCTACAGTCAGTTAATCTCAACTGTATAGGAATATATAAACTCTGCACATATGCATATGTGCATATGTCTGTGTATGTGCTCTGTGATTAAGATAGTTTAAAATTGCCAAGGAAATTCTATTCACTAAACTAGAATTGACAAAATGCATGCAACATTTGCGAGTGCCAAGTAAGACTAATTACAATACTCAGCTGGTTTCCAACAAATGAATGATCTTTACTGTTTGTTTTTCAGCTGCCAGATGGAGTGGAATAGTCTGTGCCATGAATCCAGGGACAAGAGAAATACCTAAAAATTCAGATTTATGGTTGATTGGTTTTGACAAGTACATTTTGTACCTGCTAACCATGTAAGTTTGTAATTCCAAATTTCAACTGAAGAAACAACTGTTTATGTTCCCAACTCTCTCCTAAGGTAAGGCTGTGTGATATAACTTTCTAAAACTACACACCAAACCAGATATTTTTACTGATTGAATTCTAGGTCATACTATCTTGTATTTAACTGTTGGTATCTAAGAGTCTGAGCATTGCCTTAACTCCACAAATAGCCCTATTGTCTTTTACTGATACCAGGTCACTACAGAGCAAATAAGGTAAAAATGTGGGATTTGAGAACTGCTCACTGTTTGGGGAGGGCTCACAGTGCTACCAACTGTGCTTTGATCAGAAAATAGCAGAACCCAAAAGAGTTTATAAAAGACTGTTTTGAAATGAGTGTTCTTAAGCTGGGAAGGAAGCATGGGGTTTAAACGAGCCCATCTGGCAGCACTGCTGAGGTGCCTCTTACGTCTGGCTGGCATCGGGGAGCCGGATTGTGATCCCCTGACACAGCTGGGCTCCATCTCTGTTTGCAGGGGGGAGATGGCACCACACGAGGGCTGAAGTGCAAATGAAGTTGCTGCAGCCCGACCCTTTTCCTTGTATAATTAGGGCAATCAGAGGGGAGCAATACTTTTGAAGCAGCAACTGCTGCTCCAGCCACATCCAGCTGATAGTTTGACACATCCATGAAAACAGTGTGTGTCATGACATTTGAAGACTAATAAGCAACCCAGGAAACTCTCCAGAAGAAATTGTGTATGACTGTGTGTATGTATCTACTCTTTATTTGCTTTTAAATAATTCTCCATGTAATTCACTGTTGTTTCAAATCCCTTTCCCCTCACTCCATGTACCAGCAGGAGCTTGTTATGTAAGAGAAGTGAAAAAAAGAAAATCTGTTTTTCACTGCAGGAGACTGAGATGTATACAAAATTTTGCTATTATGTCCTTTTTACTTGATAAGGACATCTGCAAAATTTACACAATCCACAAAGATGAAGGATTTCACCCATCAAAGATTTTACTGTGATAGAGAACTATATACCCAGTGATAATGAATGAAAGAATTAAATGAATAATAATGAATAATAATTATTCTGATATAGGTAAAATCAGAGACTGTCCTAATTTTTTTGCATTGTAGGACCAAATATCTCTGAGCTATTCAAACAGACAAATGAAACCCATGATGTTGAAAATCCTTGGACAGATGGGGGATCTCTAAGCGTCCAGTGTTTCAAGCATGATTTGAGGGCAAAGATTAGTTAGCTTTATATTTAAAGTTCAGCTGCAAGATCTGTCAAAAGAGTTCTTATATGTATTTTATATTTTTCTATAATATCTGGTGTTAATATTTTAGCTCCAGATGACTGATTCTATTTGTCCTAGTGGAATCTGGACTATTTTCAATTAAATGTGGGTTGGTGTACACACATTTAACAAGTAGAGACTACCTGAAATTCTATCTCAAAACTGCCACCAATCAAAACGGTTTTTGAGGATTTTCTTCTCCTTTCACAAGTGAATACATGGTTAATGATGTCTTCATCAATTTTTAGTACGATAATTATTCCTCATATCTATGAAATCTGAATATTCTATACCTAAAATTTTCCTTTGGCTTCTTCCCGGCCCCATTCCGTTTGATCACAAAACGGTCCATGCCAAGGTTGACTTAAATTTGTTTCTTTGTGCCATCTGGTGGAGCTTATTTGTAAATGCACAATAGGTTTGAAGAGTTTCCTCCACAGTGGCATTATCAGGATTTTCTTTTTTTTCCCTTTCCCCTGCAAAACAGTAATGGCTCTGGAAGAACTTTAGCTAATGTGAACATTTATGCATGTACTGCTCAAATAGAATGCTACATTTTTATTTCCTTTAAGAATAAAGTGCAAAACTTAAATTGTCACCTTGAAAAAACAATTTTAAAGCAGGGTGAAAAATTGTTCTGTCGTTTGCAGACAATTCTGTATTTTGAGAGCTGTCATGTTTACTTCACAGGCTTTTTCTGCAATACTACTCCAGGGAAACCAACTTACGGTAAATCAAAAATAGCGAAGGGTTTCAGGAAAACTTTTCAAAAGTCATCAAAATTCTACAGTTGCTCCTTTGGCAAAAACAAAGCTTAATGTGTTTCTTAGTAACTTTCATGTAGAGAAATTTAGAACTAAGGAAATTAATAATATATTGAAAATTTAATGTATGTAACTTACTGAAATATTTTAAAGTCAGTAATACAGAAATAGTTATTCTTCAAGCTAGACTTATCTTTTCCATTTGCTGCCATATTTACATTTATATAAATATGATTTGCTCCACTTCAACCAACCACATAGTATATGTCCATCTCTATTTCTCCCCACAAAACTACAGTTTCATTGCTCTTATTGGCATAAGTAAGTTTTAATGGTCATAAAGTTTATGAAACTTATTTTCTAATAAGAGATGGGAAGGGGCTTAAATTACTTTCTAACACATACACACACACATACACACACACATACACACACACATACAATCCTTCAGGATTTTAAATTTTCCTAAGGAATTTTCCCCTCATTGTTCACTTGGGTGACAATCACAAGTAATGTGGATATAGAAATTAAATTTATCTTGTAAGTAAAGTAACACCAAATCAATTTACATTGATACTTCCAATTTTAAAATTAAAGAGTGATGAGAGACTTTAGAATGCTGTTCTCATTGAATTTAGTTATTTTCCAGTGAAGTTTATAATTTTCAACATAAGTTAAATGAAAACACCTTTGTTTAGTGTATAAGCCTGCTGTGTGTTAAATCCTGATTTCTTTCTATGTTTCATGTTCAAACCTTTGTGAGAACAAGTTGCATTTAGTTAAGATTTAACTTGGGCTTTCACAGCTTAGATAGCTATTATACTGAAAGTCTTTCATTTCTGGGCATTTA
This sequence comes from Geospiza fortis, assembly GCF_000277835.1. Lineage (NCBI taxonomy): Eukaryota > Metazoa > Chordata > Aves > Passeriformes > Thraupidae > Geospiza > Geospiza fortis. Next base: position 3,982,142 of record NW_005054310.1, on the reverse strand, counting down.
TGTCTGCTTAACAATTAACCAAGAATTACTTTACCAACTGTGTCTAATTTAGCTTTTGTGCCTAATTTCTAGGATTAAATTAAAAACAGATGGCCCCTGAGTGGCAAAATGAGCATAAATTAGTCTTACATATTGAAATTAACATGGAAAAATATTAAAATGAACCTGAAGTACATTTTAGGTGGTGCCTTGCCTTTTATAAAAGTTAGCATGATGGTGAGTGCAATTGAGCAATCTTCCACTACGGATCTGGAGTCTTAAAAATCCATCTGTCCAGAGAGTCACTTCCTAGATTGTGGGGTACTTTTCCACAGAAACACACAGAAGGATGTTATATTCTTCATTGCATATGCCAATAAATCAGACAGGAAGAATATTAAGGTGAGATATCTCCTCAGTTTTACAGTGCAGTGTAAGGGCATAGGGCCCCTATATGATGCAAAGCAATTTAGGCACTCTTCTTTCTGTGCCCTTTCTGCTCTCATGCTCATCTCCCTCAGCTCAACATGCAGTCAGCAAAAAGCTCCCTATCTCAGCATGCAAGAACAGTCAGAACTTGAGGGTTCAATTTAAAGGAAAGCTGATTTAATTCTTATTATTTTCCTATAAATTCTCTTTGAGAGGAAGGGAATATCTTCCCTAGAATTTCTTCCTAAGATTTTGGCATAAGAGAGAGAGATCTCCTTACTCTGCAGGTACTTCTTATGAACAAGAGGTGGGACTTGCACAGACAGGAAGAGTTGCTTTTATGAGCAAGTGGGATTTCGGTAAACATCGAGAGATTAAAACCTTCTACTCGTTTAAGATATATTAAAGACATAATCTTGCCCAAGAGAGACATGTGAATTAATTAATTTATAAGAGAGTTTGGAAAGAGGGTTTAAAGGGTTAGGCAATATCAAATTTCTGTCATTGTGTTGTAACAGGTGGATGGCCCATGAATATTTCTTTTTTCTGAGGAACATCAAGCACCTTCAAGTGTTTCTCTTTTAGGTCTAGTCTTTGGAATGTCTGATAAGTACCTACCATCTCCTTTCTCTCGCTCATGCTTCTTCTCATCACTTGATACTGTAGCCACCAAACCATTCTTCAAGACAGCTGCGCCTCCAAGCACAAAATAAATTATGCACACAAATGAAGACAGTGAAATCGGAGCTGATTTATTGCTTTCTTCAAGGCTTTTGTTCAAAGAGCTTCTGCTGACAGTGGGGACAATAAACTATCATTAGGCCACTGAAGTTGTGTCAGAAATAACACTCTGACCTCAAGTTCTGCTTGTCCTCCTGCCTGACTCACACAAAAAAGTTTTCCTAACAAAAAGTTACTCTTTTTTTACTCATGAAGACCGCAGGGCATTGTAAGCTCCTCACTGATATATCAGTGTCTATGAAAGCCTATGCCACAGCAAACCAAATCGAGGCACCAGCACTGTTTTACCCTTAATTACCCCAGATTTCTATGTCAGTCTATACATAACCACCCTGTTCCTGTTTGACCAAGCTCTGAGTTAACTTGCTTAGCTATGTTTCTGTTTGGGCTTCCTGACCTGGGCTCTGCTTTGCAGTGGGGTGTTTTCTGCCTCACTTTCCTCTTCTCAGCAAAATGTCAGATCAATTTGTGCAGAGCACACTGCTGCTTGAGCAGGGTCGTGGGAGACTAAGTGGAGAAAGAGGTTTGAGGAAGCATCCCATGCCCTAGGTCAGCAAGGAAGGAAAGTGCACCAGTGCCCCACTCACTGGATTGCAGCCTCTCTCTGGCATCCTACAGAGGAATGGAAATCTGACCTTGGCCTGCTGAAACCAGGTCCCAACTCCACCAAGAGGAAGATTGAATTTACCAAAAACCAAATTAAGGTGTGCTAGAAATTGGGGAGCCTGGGAAACCTCCACAAACACTGATTTGTCTCTAAGTTCAATTAAGTTGCCAGGCCTAGAAATAATATTTCTAAAGCAAAGCATAGATTGCACATGTTTTCTGAATACACTTTGTGTACCTGCAATACATCTGAACTTAATATCATATTTAACAAAACAAGATGCAGCACTGCATATATCTTCCTGTTATCATGCTTGCTTTACAACTATACCTAAAGCTTACTACTGAAAATTTAGGTTTCTGACATCTTTTAGTAATCCTAACACTTGAATTATACCCTGTTAGACCGAAGAGATCTTCATGATTAAGTTTACTGATGAGGAAGAATCACATCATTAAAAAAAAAAAAAAAAGAACAAAAAAAAAACCCCCAAATCATCATCTAATTGCAAAACTCTTCCCAAATTAGAGATAAATCTACTGAAACAAATTCTGAGAAACAAGTTCTTCCTTCTGGTGAACCTGTTTTGACCATACACATAGTTCTTTCCTGTGTTTTGATATATATTTTTCTGTGAACATATTAGCTGATGGGATATTCTGGGGGAGGGAAGGAGGGTTTTTTGATTGTTTTTCAATTTTCATGCATCTCTGGTTTGTCTACATCCACTATATAATATGTTGTGGTCCTACAATCACAAGTTTGAGGCAGCTATGTCTCTTGAGCTCAAAATCTCCTATGAGTTGTGATGTAGGTGTCAGAGGTGAAATCTCCTAAGAGGAGACTTCTTATGAGAAAATATTAGCAGGAAGTATTAGCAGGACCTAATCCCTCCAGCTAGATTGAAAGCAGCAGAAGAAATGTATTACCTCCTTGGTAAATCAAGAATCAAAGGGTAAAAGGAAGGAGAGAAAAACATCATGGTGTTTTTCAGATTGCACAAGCCCTTCACTTAGATGAGAAATTCCAGGGTTTTCAAGAAACTTGAACCAAGCACAGAGTACCAACAAGTGCTTTGTCAGCACCCTTATGCAGACCTCAGAAATTCTGTCTTCTGAAAGATTTCAAGGACTAGAGAAAATTCTTTTTTAGAGGCAACACAATTACATTTTCAAGGTAATAAAAATAGATGCAAATAAGTTAGGAAATGGGGAAAAAAAAGATCTCCAAACATTAAAGGAAGGACCCACAAGTTGTGCTGTTTACCTCCTGTGAACTGTAGCATTTAATGCCCTCTTAAGACACACTGAAAAATATTTAGAGCACTTTAAGCAAATGAGCCAATGTGATTGCACAGGGAAAAAATAACAGTGCCATTTTTGCATACTTTTCCTTGTAAGTTATTCAATTTTCCAAGACAATGACTTTTTTTAAATTTAGTTCTGCTGTTACCAAGTCTAAGAAGCAATTATGAAAACCACATTTTATTTGCTATAATATCACTGGCACTGTACAATTTGCCAAAGGACAGATGACAACAGGAATTTTGGTGGCTTAGTCATGAAGGAAATTTCTTGCACCATCTAATTTAAGGGAACTTATCTGGGTACTAAGTGGCTGTAGACAGGCTATTCCAGCCCACTGGGGACATAGTCCCCAAATCCTGACACCTAGCATGAGAAGGACTGAGACAGGAACTTTGCTCAAGCAGGCAGTAATAAGAGGGGGTTACAGGGCTGAACGCCACAGCAGGGCACTGTCAGGACCAGAGGACCCACTGGCACCAGACATCAGGAGTGTCTCTCTCTTAGAGGGTGGCCCTTCCCAGGAAAAGCACAAGAGCTGCCCAGGAAAGTTCTGGAGTAGCCATCCCTGAATGTCTTTAATAGACGTGAAGATGTGGCACTTAGGGACATGATTTGATGGTGGGCTTGGCAGTACTGGATTGATGATCTTAGAGGTCTCTTCCAACCTAAATGATTTTTTGATTCCAAGAGACTATGGGAGGAGGCGTGCAGCCACATGTTAGTTGGCTGTGCTTGAGTTGAATGGGAAGAGACTGTATTTTTCAGAGGCTTCTTGTGGAAGCCCTTCCTGGTCAAACAGAAGCCACGAGAGAAGGATACTGACCCTGATAAAGTCCTTACTTTCAGGTTGTCTTGAACTACACATCTTTCAAAGTATTTTTTTATTTCCCATGTACCTTGGTTAATTTTGGAAAGCAAATGCTCTATAAGATGGAGCTCCCAAACCTCTCAAAAGTAGATATTTCCAGGAGAGAAAAAACAGGTCATAGGTCTTCTCCTTGGCTGAAGAACCATGCTACAGGCTGTCAGCATCCTTTCTAGCACCAGAAAAGTTTCATTTCCATCTGAAAAACCACATCACCACAGGAGGAGCACCACAGAAGGAGTGGTGATGCCTCTCCCCCATTCTGTCCTATCTGCCCACACAAATGCAGCTTGCTCTTTGGCATTTATCAGCTACCCATGGAAGAAAAGTGACAGATTTGAACTCCATCTGTGAAACAGACCCAGACCTCCAGCCTTAGCCTATTGGTATGAGATGACAGGCCTCACTGCTGCAGCATGAGAGAGAAATCCTCCTCAGCTCTCTCAGGAAATGGGGTGTACAGCTTCAGCTGTGACTGGGTTCAGGTCTGCAGTAATAGCCCTGGATCAGGTGCCCATGGTCTGGAGAGACAGAGAATTTCACACAAACCCCTGCATCTGATGCCTGCACTGCTTCTCAGCTTTCAGTTTTAGCTTGACAACCTAAAGAGTGGGGCTTTGGAGGCAGCCCATGCATTTTATGTAAAGTATATGCTTATATATCTTCATTTAAATGCAATTTATATGCATACAAACAAGTCGGTACACAGTTTCCAAACCCTCAATCTCTCACTTAAAAAAAAAAAACAAAAAAAAAAACAACAAATCAAACCAGCCCCTCTCCCATCCTGGGCACTTACTGATTTCCAATTCTAAATCTGACAGCAAAACAGATGGTGGAGAAATTGCATTCCCACAAGTTTCCTGAAAACAGGACATTGGGCTTTTTGACAAGCTGAGGGAAAAACTAATGACCCACCTCTCCACAGAGTATCAGCAAACAAGAACAGTAATGGAAGTCTTAAACTAAGAACATTTTATCTGGACTTTGTATCCTTTTAAGTGTAGAGAATTCATCTAGAAGTCAGGAAGACCCCAGGACGTAAGTGCTGATATTTTCTCTGCTAACAGAGCAGCACATTGAAAATGGCTCTGCAGAGATGCATGGAAAGCCCTGCCCACTTTGCAGGAACCTCTTTGTCCTGTCTGGGTCTTGGACCACATGCCAGAGCTCAACCAAAACCTAATTAAGAGATATTGCACTGAAGAACTTATTGCCAAGGGACTATTGATGGCTCTATATGTGAAGACATAAATTTATTCACTGGAAAAGATTTAGCAAAGCCTTTATTCACAACATAAATGACATAGAACAATTCAGAAGAAATGAACGTTTGAAAGCCTGAGCCATGTAGGGAGAGTTCCAGTGAAAACTCTATGTATCAATATTTTATTCTGAAAATGTGTGAACAGTAAAAGAATCTTAATTCATGAATCTTCATAAATATTAGATTATTCTAAATGCATTCATCATGCAATTCACCTATCATTTGTGCACAGCTTAAAGGTGAAGTGCTTCTCAAGATCCTCTTCATTTTCCAGGATTAGACTTTGATGTTATTCTGACTTCTCTGACTCATTCTTCTTTTTCCTGACAGAGACAACAACCATTGCAGAATAATGAACTTGAAAAATTCATCATTTGATGAACAATCAGAAAAAGAAAGAAGTTCACACATTATTAAATGCACAAATATGCAGATAAGAGTGTGTTTTACTTTCATTTTTCTTGATGAAACTGTAGGTTTAATCAGCAAATTTGGTATTTTCTGTAATTAGCCAGAGCACCTAATATGCATTCTCTTCACTGTCTTTCATGGGAATACCCAAATAACAGATCTTTGCTAAAAAGCAGGGAAATAATTGTATTTTTTCCCATAAATTATACACAAAATTTTTTTCAGCTGTTTTGAAATAAAATGTTTTGTACTATAAATGTCAATGTTAAGTGCTTTTCTCCATGAAAATAAGACTTATTTTGGCACATATAAATTTCAGATGTTGATTCCAATAGCAGATGTCTACACTTGTTTAGAATCTTGGGTAAATTTCCTTTGACCTCTGGATACCAGAACATTTATGGAAAGATGGACATCAGAGCTGTCTTCCAATTACCATTAACTTTGTGGAAAGAAATAGACATTTCTGGGATGTATTCACATGTCCAATCACTTTTCTGTCTGTGTCTTTCCATGGACTCTGCAGGTTGGCTAGTGTGAATGTGACATGCTCGACAATAAGAGTGGTAGAGGAGTACCGCTGGCAACAGGCTTGCATGGGAATCTGGAAGACTTTTGAAACCATCAGCTAAGAAAATAGTTCCTGCCTATGACACTGTAAGAGCTCAGGACCTACACTATCTACGTCTTGAGTGGATTATCCTTGGACTGTGCATTTAAGTTGTATTGCATAATGATATCTTTGCACGTTTGAAGGGAAAGGGGAGAAGTATGACCTCCTAAAAATAGATGTGCTCCAGATGGAGAGAAGGACAGAGCAGGAGCTGCAGCTGGCCTAGCATCTGTCACTGCACTTGGGGCTCTCTAAAATCCAGTTTTCATGAGTTTCTCCTCTTTGAAAATTTCTTGAAGAAGTGCTCACAAGATGAGGCCATTCCAGAAAGGAGACACAATCTGTGCAGAGGCATTTCATAACATGCATGGAACAGCTGCATTTGTGAAATTTAGGCAGGGACTGTCTGGATCAGAGGGTTGGACTCTGAACCTGAACAGTAAAGGCAGCTCATATGGCTTCCCAGGAGTGCTTTATCTAATGAGTGGTGGGACAAGCTTGTTCACAGGAGTGGGACAAGACTTATGCAAAGAAAAATTCTCTTGCCATGCTTGATCATCCTTTCTTCCTCCATCTATCACGCTGCAAAATTGTGGAGGTAGAGGAGGGATATATTGTTTCTTCCAAGTACCAAGTCTCTGAGTACAAATGAATCAGATGAGAACTGTGTGAGGTGCCTTATAAATAGAGATGAGTAGAGTCTGAAATAGCTCATCTAAGAAAGTACACAAAGATACCATCAGAACACTCATGGGTGAATGAAAAATACAATCTGCTTGACATCTTAAAAATGGTATGTTGAGTGTGTGCAAGCTCTCTAATGCTTGCAAAAAGCCATTCTTTGGGGTCACCCATGGAAAAAAAATGAAAGGGAACTTGTATATAAGAGTGCCTTTGTAACTTCTGAACAAGGCATTCAATACTTACACATAAATATTCCACTTCTCAAGACTCCAAGACTTGCCTGTACTCAGAGAGAAATGTTGCCAAATTGCTTCTGCTATAAAATGATTGAACACAATAGATGTAAGAAGCAGACAATTCAATAGAGTAGATGTAGATTACATAGAAATTTCCTTTCAATGTCATCTTCCCCAATAAAAATGCAAATATAAAACTCATTTAGTTATTAAGTGCTCACATGAGCACTTAATAAATCTTAGTAAGAGCAAAACAAAAGTGTTGGATTGTTCTTCCAGTACATTATGGCCACATCTGATTCCTTCACTCAATGTTCTTTCAGGAGTCACTTGCTTCTATTATTTGAAAAGGTCACAACTCATATGCCAAATGATTCTGTACTGCTACAAGTCCAGTTTCAAACTAGATGAATAGCTCAGTGACCTCTAGTTGCTGTTGTCTTAATAATACTTAGCTTGTTTGAACATTTTCTTTGTAGGGTACAGTTGAATTAATATCAAAATCAGCACCCCCATGAGTTAGGGCAGTTCATCTCACCTAGCTGTAGTCACATAAGTCAGCTATCAGGTCAATAGGATACAATGATCTGCTTGAACAGCAGATTTTAGAGATTCTTGTTCTCTACCTTTACTTCATAAGTAACAAATGCTTTAATTTACAAGCAGATAATATACTCATACAAATGTATATATAAATGTTCACATTTACATTTGTATGTGTATTTAAAGGATAGGTGAAAGTATAGTACTTCATACTCCTTTGGCTATACTGCTGTGCTTTCCTTTCATTTTTTGAGACTGGGTAATGCTCTCCTTCAATCAGTTTTAATTACAGCTGCTGTCAATTTTCTTTCTATTAACCTGAAGACAAGATCATTCTGCTCTTAACTTTCAGAAATTTACATGAAGAGTGAACAGGATTAACATTTCTACAGATCCTAATTCTTGAAGAGCACCTTGATTTTCCAAGTGAATTTAAAGATGTATCACTGGGCTAAGTATCAGGGATACAGAGGAAGAACTGAAGTGTTTGTTTACTAGAACTGACAGTTCACAGTGATTTACCTGTAAATCTTATTTTTCTAGCTGTTAATATGTAATGTCAGTGTAAGAAAATGTTAAAATTATAAAAAATCTCAGTGATAATCGTCATGACCAGTAACTGAACAAGTTTGGATTTGCTAACTAACAGAAGGACTTGTTGGAGAAGATGTTGGCTGTGTTATAATTTTGCTAATGACACAGCACCACTTTCTTCTCTGACAGCACGTCACCCATTGCCTACTGACTTTGCCTACAGATGCTGCCATGACCATGGGGTCGTATTTTTTTTCATTGTTATTGGGTTTTTTTAATATATTTTTATTAGAATAAGTTGTCATTGGAGGGTTTGATGGCCCTGGCAGTTTTTGGTGCCCCTGGAAGACTTTGGTAGCCCCCGGGAGGTTTTGGTGGCCCTGGCAGAGTTTTGTGGCCCTGGGCTGAAGCATGGAAGAAAAGGCAGCCCCTCCTGGGTAAGTGCACACAGATGGTAACCTTAAAGATCTCTGTACAAGTGCTGTATTTGCATCTACTGAAGAGTGACACACTAAGCCTGGGAGAAACCAGAGAACACATCTTCAGAAGAATAATATATAGGAATGCCTTTCAGGGTATGAGAGATTGTGTGTGTACTTATACACAGACCTACAGACAAGTATGCCGGGAACTTTGAAGGTATAAATCCAGGGAGAATATATTAGTTACCAGAATGCTGGAGAAAAAACATGGGAAGTCCATCTGTGCCCAAAAGGTGCAAGTTGCTGCTCTCAAATGCAACATGGCAGTGAAGGTACTCAGGAAAGAGAGATTTATGAATGGATACTATAGTCAAAATAAGTGACCTCCAGGTTTCCTATTTTACTGAATGATGTTTTCCTTAGAAAAAAAGAGAAAGATTGCTGTATGTGTCTAGTTGTCAGCACTGAGATGTGTAAAACATAAAGCAGGAGCCCTGAACTGCAAGGAGAGCCAGGAAAAACAAATGCCAATGACAACACTCAGTAAGCATAACCAATATCAGTGCTTGGCAGAAAGATGTAGATAGCAAAAATAGTCACTGCTTTAAATGGAAACATTCATCCTTAGGAAGAAAATAGGATAGTAAATAACCAGACTGGACTGAAAAAATTAATATTTAAATTCATTGCATTAAGAATATATCATTAAAAATACTACCTAGAGCAGAAAAAATTGCCTAAATAATATATATAGACAATAAGAACATTTTTGAGGGAACAGTGATGACTTTAGCAATCTATTTGAATCTATTGAATCAATTTTCAAGTCCTGATCTTTTGGGGACTAACACCTTGAAAGTGATTAATTTCATGCCACAATGCTTGGTCAGATTTCAACTGGAACCATTCCTTGGCGGTTGACGTCTCAGTAACTAAGTTTCATTCTGAAGAGACACTAGAGAGCGGGTATCTTGCTGCAGATGCATCTTCCCCTGTAATTAATATCTATTATATATACACTGAGTTCCTTTGGGAAATATGTGTTTCAAATGGGAATTTTAGGAGAATATTGTTGATTTCAGATACAGGATTTCAGATCCCCTGTTTTGTTTGCAAGCTATATACATAGACCAGCGTGTTTTCCAGATAAGGATGAATGTGCAAATAAATATGTAAAAAGCAGATACTTTTTATTATGGTAATTCTGCTTTGTCTTCATTTAAAGATACAGGTTATTTACAGTTTAGTGCTTAGAGGGTAGTGGGTCATATCCTACACTTTTGTTTACTAATTCTTTAAAATGAACTATTTTTTTCAATTGAATGTACTCTTAGGAAACCTTCATTTTTCCCCAACAACAAACAACCAACAACCAGATGTTGGCCATAGCCAACATCTTCTCCTTCTTGTTAACACAATATACAGTTTTATATACACACACTCACCAAAAATACCCATGCACACAAATTTCTAAATACATTCATACAAAAACTTGTTCATTTTATAAGCACGACAAAAGCTTTACTGAACTTTAAGCCACAGCCAAGTGACTGTATTTTGGTTAGGGCTCATTTCACAGCTCATCACAGAGATGGGCTGGAGAGCTAATACAGGGTTACATGAGTCAGCAAAAAACTGTTTTGTGGAGACAACAGAAAACCACACAAGTTCTGAGCAATGGTGTCTCAGTGGCCACCAGACAGGCAGACAGACAGACAGAATGACAGGTTGCCCTAGGCTTCAGATAGGCAAATGGGCAGCAACTGCACTTCAGGCCATTAAAATTCTCAGAAAAGAAAAAAAAGAGCCTTTTATTTGCTGAGCTCTGAGTGCATTTTGTCCTATACTCTTTAAGAGGAAAATGTTTGCAAATCTCATGCATAAATGTTTTACAAAAATATGATGAGTTGCTACTACAGTTTCCTGAGCACATCCAGTATTTGTGGCTCCCATTATGTATGACAGGATAGGTAAATAAGGAGTCAAATGTCATTACAATAACTGGTTATTACTATATGAGAAGTTAAGTTAAATGTAAAGTATTAACTGAGGAATTATGTGATTTTTTTTTACAATGTCAAGGCAATTTCTTTATTGAACTGAAGAAAACTGATTCACTGCTCTGAAGATGTTTAAAGAAACAACACATTGGATTAGAATTACCTTTTTATGTATGCAATTTTAAAAATACTTCTTTTAAGAACCAACAAAAGAAAATGTTCTTAGTGGTGAACTGAAGCATTCCAAGAATCAGGCACTGGATACTGCTAACATCCAGCCTCTCCCCATACAAAGCACTGAGAATACAAGGGACAAGTTCAGCAGTGCAAAACCCACTTGCACACCTGGAATTAATCATACCAACATCTCTTCTTGAATATCAGCCTAGACACTCACATTTCCATAATTTAGTAAATCTCATTCCCCCTCATCCCACTGTGCAATCCTCATTTAACTAAACCTCCTCACTGGTGGTACTACTATGAAATAATTTATATACCTATTAGAAGGTATTTACTTTCTTAATTCTCTCCCTGAGGAATTTTATCTAGGCATGTTTGTGTCTTCACTTTATTTCTACCCAGGCTTTTTATTACTGCATACTTGGGAATTCTTGACAAACAACTGCGAAAGGTTATTTGTAATTAGCTTCATAATGTAGCTAATTCTAACAATGAAGTAGAATTTACCTTCCTGGCCTTTACATGACTATGAAGAAAAATTCCTGATAAAATTCATATTAATTTTAGAAATGATTGCTCTAGTCTGTTTTTCTCATTGCGGTCATTTAGGGCTTCCACAATTTTTGTTCCTTTTTAATCTGCTTTTTTTTTTTTCTCTTTTTTTCTTTTATTTTCTATAATAATTTCTGAAGAAGGAATGATGCAACTTGGATTACAAAAAAAAAAACAACTTAGAAAAAGTAGTTAACAAAACTTAATGGGTTCTTCTGGTATCTTCATCCCTCTATGGGAGCAAAAAAACAGTTCATTAGGACTACATCTGCAAGAAGAGGTAGTGAGAATCAATAGGAGAAGAGCTGTGCTGAGTAATACTGATAATGAGAATTGGATGTCAAATTGCTGTGCCTATTTCACCTCCTATAAATGGAAATACATATTACTTCTCCACCAAATATGCATTTTTATTTACATACAGGAACAGAAATAGATATAGGCATAGGCACATGCATAGACATAGTTAGATGATATAGATACTGATAAAAGCAAAAATAAGGAAATAATCCACTTTTCATCCTTGTGTTTTGTGTCTGTGGTGATCACATTGCGCACATTCCCAAGTAAGAACTTCTATACATTTTTTCTGGTTGTGCCAGACAGTGTTACAAAATATTTGTGTTCTGTTCTTTGCTTTATTATTTAATATACTTTTCTGTGGATTCAAGGAAACTTAATATGCATGTTATTGTGGTTAGCCCACTTTTATTTTGCAGATTTATGGCCTCAGTTTCGGCTACAAACTCTACGATGTGAAATGAAGCTTAATAAATGGCAATGATCAAGAAAGTCACTACAGAAGTACCTTTGATACAAACCAGTTTATTAATGTGCACCTGTGCTCCCTGGGAGTACAGAAGTCCACAAAGCACAGATTAGTAATACCCAATTCAGAGATTATTGTATTATATTGATTTCATGGTCATTGCTCTATAACACAGGTTATAGACCCTGTGCTGTATCAAGAAGATATTGTGGAGCTCTTATATCAGAATTTCTTTGGCCTTCAGGAAACCTTTTCACCATAGCAGGCATATGCCAAGCTAGCCAAGTATTAGAATGTGCCCTAGGAGGCTTGAAAACTCATGGTCCCTTAGTGTGATCCATAAAACATCTCCCTGAAACAGGAAGTCAGGTCCACCCCCTGCAAAACAGAGATGCTGACATTTCCTGCTCTAAGGTCTTTTCCAATGTTTCATCTGACACAAGTCCAAAATCTGACAAAGACTGAACAATTCTTTATAGCAGCAATGAATGTTTATTGATTGGAGACATGAATCAAACACCTGGAAAATCCTATATATTTTTTGTTATCCTGTTTGCCCAGGCACAAGCTTGCTTTGAGTGCTCCTCAAAGAGGTACAATAACTGATGCAAAGATTGTCTTGGTGCTTAAAAGAGTGAAAAACCAGTCATCTGTCAAAATAAGCACTGACAGTTTCAATATCTGTGTAAAGGAAAAAATCGAGTGCAAAATGGATAGAGTAGCCAGCCAACCTATAACTTGAGCATATATCATTTTTTCTTCCTTTGTTTTACCTGTTGCCTTAATATCAGTCAATTCCTTTTAAAATATCTAGGTATACAATATGGCAACAGTAAGCTCAAACAAATAGTGTGAAATATACTGATGTTAGTCACCACCTAAGAATCTCTGTGTTAAAATTAACATAAACATATGAGATTTAAAATGCTCAGAGAAAAGAAATATTTTATTGATAGTTATTTATCTATGCTTAGTCACTTTATATGACTTTGTTTCAATCAAACAATGAGGTGTCAGGACCTCCAAATAGCTTTAATTTGATTTTTTTTCCTAGCTCAGCAAAGGACTTGAATTTGCTTTCAGTCCCCATGATATCAAACTAAAAATACTAACATTTATTCACTATTTGTGCCTGCTTCTGTACATCCTAAGGCAGTATCTGTATTAACAAATAGTGCAGGCCAGAGGGAGCGGGTTTGTACAGCACCACAGTTGGAGCTAAGGGCTCATGGCCATGTCAAATGCACTTCAAAGGGTTTCCCTCCAGATCACCCCACAGGCTGGATGCTTGTTAGCAGCTGGAGATCGTTAGGTGAGGCTATGGGATCAGCTTGCCAGCTTGGTTTCATCCAAAGGATATTCAGTGAGCCTGCTTCAAGACAGCTTTGCCATGTGTACTAAAGAGAGGTATGTGAGGTTTTCAGAAGTGCGCTCCTGATCCAAACCCAGATGCTCATGTAAATGCATCTCTTGAATTTAGCTGAAGCACTTATGCAGCAATGGAAAATATGGGAAACAGACACTTGAGGAGGCAATGTGTCATACATAGGGGAGGGGTACCATGTATTTATCAAAAATTGATAAAGCCAAATTTTTATTTAAAGTCTGGGTTTTTGCTTATTTTGATCACTGTTAGAAAATCCTAACATTTTTCATTTGTGTTTACCAATTCCTTCTGAATTCTGGATAGCCCGGTAATCTAATAAAATTTAATCTAATAAATTACTTCAACCTGCTGTTTTGTAAATTAGTATTATCCCTATGTGTTTTGTGTATCATATTGCTTTGACCTACTGTGCATTCCAGTCCAAGAGAGACTATTTTAAGTGTCTTTCGTTAAAATACTCCTTTTCCTGTCAGTTCTCATAAGCAGAAGGACAAATTAGCTATGGACCTCTTTCCCACAAAGGAGTTATGCCATTTACCCCACATTTCACTACATTTTGAGGTCTCCTTGTGAACTGTTTTATCTGCTCTCTTTCAGTTGTCAGCTCTTTGTTTTTTTCTTTTCTTTGCCTCTCTCTTCATTCATCCGGCATGCTTCTCTTCTGGAATGCTTTTCTGTCACTGTGGTTTCCCAGCTGTGGCTGTCTGCTTTCACCTCACCCAGGCCCTGATTTTTCATATTTGATCTCCTTGTGAGTGCTAAGAGAAAGGCAGTGTTACACTGGAGCTTACTGAGAGTGGATGTACCCTCCATCAGCAACTTTCCACGGTAGCTTATCCAGTGCCAATGTCTTCACCTTGTGTCAGGGTCCCAGACCTTTTCATCTGTTTCTAAGGTCTGTGGAGTCCAAATCACTTGCTCCTTGGGAAGACAACATAAGTAAAACCTTAAAATTCTTATTTTGAAAATGGAATTTTTTGAGCCGCCAATGGAATTTCATCCTTCTCATTTTTATGACTATATGTGATCCTTCATCTACTTAAAGCTTACATCTTTTTTACTGTTTCTCACTGCTTAAGATATTTTAATCTTTTTACACTCTTTAAAGAAGAATAAGAAAAGTAGAAATTGTATCTGAACAAACATGAACCTTGTAATTTATTAAAATTCAGTGTACATTTTTTCTCTGAAAACCTGAAACCAGAAAGCATCTGGTATCATTCCCTCCCTGATCAATTTAATTTCAGAAAGGTCTCAACGCAGGCCAACATGTTCTATGAAGCAACATCTGTTATTTCCCCATTTCAAGACTACTTTGAATGTTCCCAATTGTTAACAAACACAAATAAACAACTATTTATTTATATATTGGTTTTTGAGCAGCTGTAAGATACATTATGGTATTCAGGTAACTGACAAAAGCACAAGGGAAAACCTTCCACCTGAAGTTTATTTAAGGTAATATTAAAATCTTTTGTGTTGCTTCAGCTATGTGTGTACATGATAAAATTTTATTGCCTTATGAGAAAGCAAAGTTCTTCCTTTATAATGGCTTTTCATGTTAGAATATTGTTATGTTTGGAAAATTTGCAATGTAACTGCAAGTTACTAAGGAATGTGATAAATTGGTTAATAATAGTGTGGCTTGTATTCAACCTTAAGCAAAGGAAACAAGATTTAATTTGCTTGGATGACTTATAATTTCAGAACTTGAGAGCATGTCCTTGTTTCTACTTTTTACTCTATGTTATGTAACATGATTTAAGAAATCAGCACATTTTGTAGATTCAGCGAATATATGTTTAATTTTTAATATGTACAGGATCTGGGTTTTAAAACTTATTAAGTTCATCACTTTCCAGGAGAAGCCACACTTCTGTATCCATGATACAGTTTGTATGAACTTAACTGCAGAGTTAATAAGAATTCTTTTAAAATTCTCTACCAAATGGAGAAACAAATAAGAATAAAGAACAAGTCTTCCACATATGAGAATACAAAGGTGTAAACATGACAGAACTGGGGAGGAAAAGGTTAATAATTTAGAAATAAATAGATGTACCCAAACAGAAACCAGAGAAAGAGTCTATGTGCTCCATTATACAGGATAAGATAGGCCATCCAACATCTAATGTGAGATCTAATATTGTCCAGTGAAAAAGACCTTTTAGATATGCAAGAGCTGCAAATTAAAGGTGATTTACAGTAGAAATGTCAATGCTAAATTCCTTAGTCATGAATAACAAACAATAAACACTTTCTGAATTTCATTGGGCAGTCTGTCATAGAAAAATTGTTCATAGCTTTTTTTCTTTCCACATCAGTAGCAGCTAACTTTGGCTTCATAAACCTCAAAATGTCACTGCTGTGTGTGTTATTCTGAACTTCTCTTTGGGTTGGAATGAACTGTTATGGGTCAGATTATGCTACATATATATATATATAAATAATTATTTTTTCTTAAAGTATGCAGCTTGAACACCTGCACTTCTTCAAGCAAACCAGTAAAATGACCATGCATAGTACAGGACTATGCAAGACTCAGGATGATCCACAAAGAAATCTTCACCAGGAAGCCCCTAATGTAAAGGTAGAGGTCAGAATAGTCACCTACCATTCTGTGTCGAGATTCAGGGATCCTTTTATGAGGCTAGGCTCAGATCATTAAATCTATGCTCTTCTTATTTTTTCCTCCCATAAAAATACATGCCTCAATCCAGAATCCAGCTTGGAATTCAATACTTGGTTTATCATGAAGCTATCCCTGGAAACTTGAAGTTCTATGCCCATAGTTACCAGGGTCATTTGCTGCTCTGTCGCACATGTTCTGCCTGACATTCATTTACCCTCCTTTGGCTACTCCACACTGAGCACTTGAATATCATTTGGATCCAGTTCACTCTCTCTGAAGCAAAGTACATCCTGCAGCTTGCTGTGTCTGCAAAAAGTCCGCTCGTGGAAAAAACTTCCTATCAACCCAGACAACAGGCAGCTCCTCTGAGGCTAATGCTCTTTTCAGGAAATACTGCTGCATACCTGTATAGCTGCTCAGCGATTTCAGCACCAGGGAGGCTTCTTACAGATTCCAAGTAATATTGCATTTTATTTTGAGCAAGGTTGACTCTCTTATGAGGCAAACAGCAGATTTGAGGACAAATCAAGTGTGTGTCATATTGCACTGATGAACTTGAAATGAGATTTTGGGTATATCAAGACTTATTCAGCTTAAAGAAGACTAGGCTAATGTCTTCATATAGTTAATGCAAGACTATAGTGAAGGCAGAGAGACTCCTGGGGATTTTCAGTGGAAGTAGGGCAGACAATAGACACAAACTGCCCAAAGGGAAATCCCAGGCAGACAGAAGAAAAATTGTATCACCATGACAGGGGTAAATCTGTGGAACAGGTTTCCCAGAAAGGCTGGGGATTATTAAACCCTGGGGGAGTTCAAGACTTGACTGAAGAAAGTCCGGGTCAGCAGACATATCACAGGAGGCATGTTGGCCCAAATGGCCTGGGAAGGCCATTTTCCATTTGAAACTCTTTCATTATTGTCTGCTTCTGTGAAACAGAGCTCTCATAGCTGCTTTTGAGCAATATTGTTTTAATTCTACAATTGCTTCAGTGGAATCTGTGGTATATCTGAGGAGAAAATATGAAGCTCTACTCATTTGTCAGTAGTAGTGTTTCTTTCCTTCTTTACAAAGAATCACCCACCATGCCCCATTTTTATGAAGGCAGGTGCAGGCTCCATCCTCAGCTGCCTCATCTGCCTCATTCCTGAATTGCTCATAGGTTAGTGTCTCAGCAAAACAGATACTGCATTTCATAACTTTTATTTATAAGTTCACAACCACTTTAATAGAAAAAAAAGTGACAGCATCTTATTATGCAGTTTTCCTCAGCACAGATATTATCTAGGCACATGTTTTATGAAAAGGTTTGCAAGTACAAACCCCATTCACTGTGAATAATCATGCATCAAGGTTTTAACTGCAAAGCGGTTGTAAAATATTTTTCCTTTCTACTCCATGCTAGCACGCTTTTGATCCTGATACAGACTAGTTATCAAAAATTCCACATGAGACAATCTTTCATCTGCTGTGAGAGCAGTACAGAAGAATAATACAGAAGTTTAAGACAGCTGGGAGGATTGGGGTTTTTTGCATTTTGCGATGTTATGATGTAGTGAGCATCGTGGCTCCTGATGGCCACACTGTATCAGAAGCAAAATGTACCTTTAATCTTCTTGGACAAGTACTATGCAGCAGCTGGCAAGGATGCTTTTTCCCAGATGACATCACTTCCTTATTTCAGGCCAAAATCTGGAAAAGCATACAGCTGCTGCGGCATATTCATCAGAACTTTCTCAAGATACACACCACTTCTCTTTGTAAGCTGGGCTAGCTAGTTAACAATTCTTGATTGAAAATTCTTTAATATTTTTAGTCCTCCTTGTGATTAAAATCTCAGTTCCACAAACACAGAGAAGCTTAGAAGAATAATGGCAATAACCTAATCAGAGAAAGGGACATCCTGTCTTGGTACCTTCTAGGGCTATCCGAGGTGCAAATTAGTCCCATGGACTTCAGGGGACAAACTAATGGCAGAAAAAGGAGGGATCAATGGAGTTCTGGAAAGGAACAAGTACAGAGAAATAGAGGCATGTTGAGAATAAAGGATTACCACCAATCACGCTGTCAGTCTGGCCATACTGTGCATTTTTTTAACAGTTTGGCTTGCTATTAAATGCCAATTCTAATTATTTCGGTGGGCACGGAGTATCTCCATTCAGTGTACATGTGTGAGCATGGAGATGTATCAGCAGCTGGAAATTAGACCCTAGATCATACTGGCCATGGTGCCAGCAGCTAGAGAGACAGGAGTGCGCATTGCGTGTGAATGCTAGTGCACAATCATTAGTAAGCATCAAACATAACACTCTGGTAAGTAGGACACGTGACTTAGGAACCACATATTGGTGCAGCCATCAGTCAGTGCTGGACACTGGAGAGAACAAAGTGGTCTGCAGACTGGCAGCTGGAGGTTCTGCAAGGTCCACACCACCAACTGGACATGCTAGAGTGCCTGGGAGTCAACTACTCTAAGGTCATAATTGTTGGACCTTCTATTTGACATATTTACATGTGTGTCTCTGTATGCGAGGTAGTTGGGTGTCCAGGGGATCCAGACAACTGAACTATACGACAACTGGACCTCTAAATACACTTAATGGAGGTATCCAGGATGCATTTGTAGGCTTGAGCTCCAGCAACTGAGTGAGGCAAGGTGCTACAGGGCTCATGTGCCCAGATACCTGAAGCTAGAGAGACTCAGATCCAGGGGCAGCAATGGGATGCAGTGTGTGCCTAAACCCAGCTGCCAGGGGGATTCACAGCATATCTGTGTGTATAATTCATAACAAGGAAACTATATCTATATCTATATGTGTCATCGGTTGGACACAAGGTTTTCGGGGTGAAGGAAGAGACGAGATGGGCTCCATGATCAGAAGGCTTGATTTATTATGTTATGATATATACATCTACTATA
>NW_005054310.1:3961922-3962826 GCF_000277835.1 Geospiza fortis | reverse complement strand
TTTTTCATAAAAGAAATGTCTGTGACATCTGACTCTTTTTTATTTAATTAAATTAAAAAGAAAAATGTTTGTAATTTTTTCTGCTGAGTCATGCAGAGAAAAGAACAAACACCTGACAGGTTATCTGTTGCCAATCAAACTCAATCAAGTGCTTCTGTGGGATGAACAGGGAATTTCTTCACCTATAAAACATAAAATTCTATGATATCACTAAAACAATCTTACAATATAAGAAAATGCAAAAACAATGCAAAACAAAGTCCAAGTCCCAACAGCTGAGTTTCAGGAAAAAGTCCATGGACTGAAGATGTTCTTCTTTGCCATATCTGAAAGTCTCTTTTGGTCCTGAAACAGACTTGCTGCAGAGAATCCATCAATAGTTATCAAACAGTTCCAAACAATTTTTTAAAAAGTTTCTAAAATGTCTTTGACACAGCCCCTTATTGAACAACATGGGCTGAAGCTAGGTTTTGGCCCTTCAATGCTTTTTGAGCTGCTGCTGCAGGTATTTCAACCCTTTTTTATTAAATTTTTTTTTTTTTTTTTTTCTTCCAAAAACAGCAAGCAGCAGAGGGGCCTGAGAGAGACCCTGGGGGGCCAGGCCCATGTGGGAGAATCAGGAACCCCAGACCTGGCCCACAAAACGGTGGCCCAGGACCTGAAGGGGAAAACAAAGCCCCCAAATCCAGCCGGAGGCCGTGAGGCGGCCCTGGCCCAGGGACCCGAGCCCAATGGCCCAGGCCCAGCCCGCCGGGTGGGCTCTGTGTTCTCACAACCCGGCACCACACTGCCAATGGAGTGGCAACCCGGGTGACCAAACGTTTCCGTTGTCCCCCCTGCTCCTGCCATGCAGATGCAGAGGGTGTTGTTCTCATCTGCCCCCTCGCATCCCCCCCATCCTCTC
>NW_005054310.1:3955836-3960331 GCF_000277835.1 Geospiza fortis | reverse complement strand
CGGTTGGACACAAGGTTTTCGGGGTGAAGGAAGAGACGAGATGGGCTCCATGATCAGAAGGCTTGATTTATTATGTTATGATATATACATCTATTATAACTATACTAAAAAGAAAAAGAAAAGGAGAGTTTCCAGAAGCTGCTAACTACCTAAGAATAGAAAGTAAAGAATGAATAACAAACCTTGCTCTCTCGGACTGTGTCCGAGAGAGCTCAGTTCTGGATTGGCTATTATTTCCAAACACTCAACCTGGGCCAATCCAGAACTGACCTGTTGCATTCCACAGAAGCAGATAACCTATTGTTTATGTCTGGTTGCTGAACTTCTCAGCTTCAGCAGGAAAATCCTAAGAGAGGATTTTTCATAAAAGAAATGTCTGTGACATATATGTATATATTTCTCACTATCAGGCCTTCATCCATGTCAACCAGAGAGGGGAACTGGATGAGTTTGCATGGGTGTGTTTTTTCCTGTATTAATGTGGGGCTAACTGTGAGTATATGTACATGTGTACTCTGTCTGTGTGTGTACATGCATGCTGTTAAGACCTATTATTAAAATTATTAGAGATGCCTTTCCCAAACTAAAGTGCAAACAAGACCATATGCCAAAAACAATAGCATTGATTTTTATTCAACAGTAAAGAGGTAGAAAGAGATGGAAAAAAATGAATGAGAAGGAGTAAGACTAGAAAGATATATAGTCACCACACACGGTGACAAGGGATCCCACAACAAGGCTTGATTTTGCAATTTTTATGTCCATTAATCAGTGTCATGGTAATTGTCTTGATCCATTGGGGTGGAGAAAAACCACAAAACAGCAAAATTCCATGGATTATAAATGCTCAGGTTCGGATGAGAACACCCAGGTGCCTCCCCTGGAGGCAGGGACTTTCACATTAAATGATGAATTGTTGTGGCTCACAGGACATTTGAGGAGTCTCTGATGGTCCATGACATATCCCAGGGTGCCACAGCTACCTCTCATGTCAGAGTAGTTGGGTCAATTATGGCCCATCAGGAGGAGTGAGTTCCTTCAGACCACCTAGGAATGTCTGTGGTAGATGGTTGGAGTCCTTAACCAGCCCAGTCTCTCACACAGGATAACTGGGAACACATGTTCAGCTTCACTGCCTGCTAAGCCAGTGGACATGGAGCTTCAGCAACCTCACCTCCACTGAGCTACCAGATCTGGCAGCTCCAAAATTGGTCATGTCTTCCTTTCTATAGCACATCCTGACAATATGGCTGTGCATGCTCACATCCTCCATATGCTGAGAAATTGGAAATATGATCTGTGGCTAATGATGTATAAGTACCTGACAAAAGCTGTTAGTGTCTGCCAGGGGGTAACTACCTCACATGCTATTTCGTGGTCTTTCAGCTAATTGCAGTAATAATAGATTCCTGATTGAAGAAAAAGAGGTGGGTAAAGAGAGCTAAGAGAAGAGATGAACAGTTAGCAAACTTTATGCCAGACATGAAGAGGATGGGCAGGAAATAAATTAGGGGATAATACTGCATGACATCGCATCACATTGCTTTTTAATGATTACTGACAAATCCCTGATCAGCATTGTCAGCTTTTATAGCAGTCAGGAGTGCCAATTCCCAAATCCTGTGGTAATTCCAGTGATAGATATACTGTTAATTTTCGCTTGATAAATGATGCAAAATTCTGGAGACCTTGTGATTTTATTTTTAATGTTAATATAGTCATTAGACAAGATACAGTGTCAGTGCTGGTTCATTATAAAATTCATTGGTAAAAGGCTAACAGAAAACCTGTCATGGGAAAGCTGAAAAAACTCAAGGGTTGTATAAGCACTTATAGAGAGAAGTATCTGAAACACTCTACAAAAGAATATGTTGACTATGGCTGAGTTTTAAAACCCAGGGTTAACAGGAAAAGGTTTCAACTGGAGAATGTGGCAGTTTAAAACAGGACCAGCTGCTGGAACTTGTGCCCCAGGTTCAGATGGTTGTAACACACAGCATGAATTAGAGGGGCCAGGTTTTCTCTGTCGGCTGTTGAGGTGTTGGGAAGCTGAATCTAGAACTGTACTTTGTTCCCTATATGCACTCAAACACAAATTCGAGCACTAAAACATCATTCGAGAATTCTGGGCATAAATAAATAATTCATAACGCCTGAAAAATATATTTTCTTTTTTGTCATTCACAGTCTTTTTATTTGAATCAATGTGACTATCTTTTTATATTGCAGTTTGAAACACCATCATACCCTGAATAAGATCCATATCAATAAGAAATGGAAAATTAAAACCAAAGGGATCATTTGATTTACAGCTTCTTTTTTATTTATTAGCTGGCTTTTTGGTTTTTGGTGGGGTTTTTTTGGTGCATTGAAGTCTGAACAATGTAGTAAAGTGAGCTGAATGAACTGCCCCACTATTAATGCTAAAGGAATTTCATATAGTGTGCTATGATATCATCTAAATCTGTGCGTTTTGCTAGATATCAAGAAGCTAGAAAGGTTCATGATGCAGCACTTCAAATATATTTCTTTACAGATTTGATTAATTTTTCTTTGGAAATGAGTATGTGTTTATATGCTTTCTGTAATCATGGTCTGAAAGACCACTCCTGGAAAGGAAATTTAGAGAAGGAGGCAAACACAGCCAAAGAAAGGGAAAGAATTCCAGTGGGGCAAGGGAGTTTTAGGTAAATTCCAAGGATTCCTGTTTCTACTGTTCTATTTGATTCAAACTATTTATTCTTCTTTCTTCTTTTTCTTTTTTTTTTCTTTTCCCAGTGGAGCCAGCGCCATCATGCCCATGGAATCAGAGTAAAAATTCTCTGTCTGTGTTTGTCATGCATGAAAGACTCCTCCAGCATCTGAAAGGTTTTGATATTCACACAGTGTAGCTCCCACTGTCAGAGGCAGAGCAGTGAATGTACTTCTGTGACATAAAGAGATGTTGCACCAGCATCAATTAGTGAAACACTGCAGGAAATACCCTAATCCTTGCTGAAAGCAGTTTTGTTACCTAAAGCAATAGCACTTTCAGGCAGGTGATATGCAGCTTGTTTCATTTGAGAACTCTCTGAGCCCTACCTGTCTTTTCTGTGTGTCCTCTGTGCCTCCACTCTGAATACCATATCTGCAATAGAAATGCAAAAAGTGTACTTAACTTTTGAGAATTCCACTTTCCCAACTATCCCCCAGCTATTCTATGTGTCAGAGCATAATTTTTTTTGGCCTTGGACCTTCACCATGTTGAAATATTTTACAATACTTACACAATCAAATCCCACTGGTAAAAATGGCAGGACAACTGCTTGAAATTTTGTTCATCTGAGTAAATCCAGGGGTTTTGATGCACCAATAAAACCATTATCAACAAACTTAATGGCCTGGACTTAATTTTTTTATTTATATTGATGTGTTTACAATGTGACACTCTTAAGCATGGCTGTTAACTCAGAACTGCTACTTCTGGAAAAACATAAATTTCTTGTTCAATTTTTATAGGTCTTTTTTATCACAAGTAAGGCTTTACGTAACTTTAGGGATCTAATCTTCTTATTGCTGCCACATCTATATGTAACAGTTCAACTGATTCTCCAGCACCTGAAAACCTGTATGATGTTTTAAAACATAAGTAAATGTAAATCTAGCATATAAAGAGCTCAAATGAAAATATTTTCTCTGATCTCTTAGTCCATTAGGAATCCAACATTCTGTGCCCATTTCCATCTCTGACTTCAATTAGCCAGAAGCTTTTCCCTGTGCACTCATCCTGACA
Organism: Geospiza fortis; assembly: GCF_000277835.1. Taxonomy (NCBI): domain Eukaryota; kingdom Metazoa; phylum Chordata; class Aves; order Passeriformes; family Thraupidae; genus Geospiza; species Geospiza fortis. The sequence continues at coordinate 3,956,559 of NW_005054310.1, read as the reverse complement.
CTTGTTGTAAGTGCCTTTTCCTAGTGGTATTGGTCAGTCATAAAAGTTAGATGGTCCCAGCTATCAGTTAGCACAGCTTCACTGTGCCTGGATTCCTTCCAGGGGAAAAGGAAAAGCTACAACTAAGGAAACATGAGCAGAAACTTGAGGCACACATGTTAATAATCATTACAGCTGGCGGTTGAACTTGGACCTCATGATAGAAAAAACAGAGGAATTACTAATGTTCTTTATGTGAAACAAAGCTTTAAGAGAATTTTCAAATAAGGAAAGTCTACAGAAGTCTCAAATGTCCCTGCATTATCAGAAAGAAAGCTGCATAATTTAAGCTATTTGTCTTATGTCCTCCACCCGCACTGTGTATTTTGAGGGGAACTACTCCAAAGAGTATTAGCAAAGGTCTCAGAGAAATCACACTTCAAACTACTTCCTGTGGAGCATAATGTTTCTCAGTGTGACTCACATGTCCTTCCTTAAAAGTCAAGACACATAACATATGTACTCATAAATATCAATGCATTTAATCCTATTAATAGTTTTTAACAACATTCATCATCCCATTGGAGCGTATCATTTTATTGCCGCTTCCTGTCCTTTAGAACTGATATGGACAGTGTTGAGAAGTCACAATGAAACAAAAGGGTGGGGACAAGCAGAAACTTTTGTTCAGGCTAGAGAATAAATGTACAAAGTACTCCTTGAGAAGAGGTGGTATAAGACCAC
>NW_005054310.1:3954991-3955801 GCF_000277835.1 Geospiza fortis | reverse complement strand
TGAACTACAATAAAATTTAAGTTTGGTAACACAGACTCCTTTATGGAAACATACTTGAAAATTCAAAAAGCAAAGAGCTCACTGTATTATTGTGACTCCCATCTGAGGAAAATAAACCTTTTTAGGTCAGAGTCCTTGCAATGAGATTTGAGAAATACATAATTTAGGGGAACAAAATCCAAACAGTTAATTTTCAGCAAACAATATTAAGTGCTTCAATATGCCAATGGAATCTAACCATTCTTGCTGAGTGAATGTGCAAGAGAATCTGGCAGCAAGTATTGTCAGACAGTGCTCAGCTGACTTTGCACCACCTGTAGATGTCTCGTGGATAACTCAGGGAGCCACACAGTCCAGAGTTTTCTGGAGTCTTAGTCATTCAAAAAGTCTCTGAAACTTCCTCTTCTCATAAATAGGCACTGTCTAAACAATAAAATGACATGAGACAAGCAAAGGAAAATTTTTCAAGATGTCTACACAGAAATAATTTAAAAGTACAGGGAGAAGGAACAGAATCATTCCGCCTACGTTGAAGATCTTACGTGTAGAAAGATCCTCTTGAGCACCCAAGCGTTCCTTTTGTCTAAAGGAGGAAAACTATTCAGCTGAGCAACAATTACAGATGCTTTGGGACGTCCTGAGACGGGGTCCTTACTCCTGCATTGCCTCATCTGCTCTGACTGGTAATCAATACAGAAAACCAGGTGAATGGATATTGCTTACACTCAGCTCCAGCAAGAAAATAAAGATATTACTTTGGTGTCCATTAATTATTTATTACCTGCTATCTACACCTCTGAACCATTCCTG
>NW_005054310.1:3939502-3954981 GCF_000277835.1 Geospiza fortis | reverse complement strand
TTTATGGCAATTCATCAAACACATATGCTTTCAAATTCCCTGTAAAGTCATAAACAGAGGTGCCATCTGCCAGCTAAGTTAGAGAAAACTTGATTTATCAGAAAAGATTTTTCTATTTAAAAAGCCCTAATGTACAAACTCTGGGTGAAATAGGCAAAGGCACTTTGATATATTAAACAAAAGAAGAAAACAAAAACCCAGAAATTTGTTTGATGTCCAACCATGTGGCTAGTGCAATAAAGACAGATGGAAAGAGCTGCAAACACCTACTTTATAATAGCAATTCTGTTATTTCCAATTCTCAGTAGAGCTTCCCCAGTTTAACCTGCTTTGCAGTTTTCAGTCATACACTTGCATCCTGAACAGCCGAGCACGTTCACAACTCTCCAGGCAGAACCAGTTCACAACCTTTTTTCTTTCTATAATTTGTTTTCTGCAGGATTTGATCCTTCAGAAAGTTATGAATACCTACTTTACCCACTGCAATCACTGGGGCTTTTATAGCAGTACAAATACTTGCATTCTAGAAGCAAAATATGCCATATGAGTTTTCATACAGATGTAGGATTTTTTCATTCCTCTTACTTTCTTTCAAACTGTATTTTTACTTTTAGGTCATGGATTGATGCTATTAAAAGTTTCTCAAGCTTGAAAAGTTCAAATTCTCTAGAAATCCAGGTTCAGGTCAGAGGTCTGACCTGAGACCAGCTGATATAAATCAAAATATCTCCACTGAACTTTGAATTACGTGATACATGGTGCATGTGTACTTCAGTTGTCACCTGAAACCCCTTCTGTGTAGCTCAGGTGGGAGAAGTTCGTATCCTTGTTTCCTAAGTACTAAATTCTTTCTCTTCTGTTAAGAATTACAGGCTGATTTTAACTAGATAATTGAATTGCAGCAGGAGGAACTTCTATTTTGCTCTGTGTAGATTCCCTTCTGGGACCAAGTAAATGAAATTAAACAGAATCCACAGTGCAGCCTATTTTAAAATACTGATGAGTTTCTTCCATTTGTTAGGTGTCTGTGGGTATGAAACAGAAACATCCAGGCAGCAAATAGTCCATGCTGGCTAATTCATCCTGTTGGGAAGCAGACAGTCATCCAGGCAGAGCCCCAATTTGAGAGAGCTGATGGTGCATTCAACGCCAGGTCAGATGAGAGTGCACAGTGAGCTGTTCTACCTTGCAGAATAATTATATATAAAATAACAAACTTGTGACATACCTGCACAGAGGAGAAGTCCAGAAACATAAACAGAGAAGGAAAAAAGGACTGTAATCACTGTACTAAGTTGTCAGTGAACCATTTTTATTCTCCTTATTGCCTTTCCCTCACTTTCTGAGGCATACTGGCAGTGGAAGAGTCCTATGGACTCTCCTGAAAATGTGTCCTACCACAATCCATATTAGTCCATTGCAATCGTTAGATTCCATGTATCTCAGCATTGTAAAGCTCAGAAGAAACAGTGTAATAGGTAAGGATGATGAAAGGTTGTGTTCTTTATTAAAATAATTAAGTAACTAAAGAAGAATTGTCAACAATTACATTCAGACTTGAAAATAAGGAAGGAAAAAATCAGAAACAAATTTTCATTCAAAGCTTTGCAGATCTAAAACAAATTTCATCCATCTGAGGCAAGAAGATTCCTTGAAGTTCTCTCTGAGTCACAGAATCTGGGAGGGTGCTCAAAAATTACCATATTCTTTTTGCTTGTTCGCCTACTCTTCACCTTGCATCCACCCCTGGAGATTTGTCAGAGCCTGAATACTGCAGTGGGTGGTTCTACAACATAACTCCATACAGCTACTCCCATGCTCTCCCAATGCCCTGCTTACGTGGGCACAATACAAGAGTTACCAGGATGTGCACCTGTTAGGCTGTGGGAGTAGCACAAAAGCATTCTCTGAACTAGAATCTGTAGGTTGGCAACTTTTAAAAATTTGAATTATCAACTCAAAACATGTAGTTTTCATTAACAGCTGCCATCATTATAGTGACACAAAAAATTCACACTTCAGTAGTGTCTTCTCTAATTTTAATCAAAGTTTGCTTAATCAGGAAACTTCTCGCATACTGATTTTCAGATGTTTTTCTGAGACAAACAAGTCAATTTCAGCTGCCTTCCAGATAATTAGTTCGCTTAGGTGCACAGACCCAAGTACCAGAATCTGTGCTTTCAAGATATGCCGCTCAAAATCTGCCTAATGCCCAGCCCTGCTAATATCTGTGTCTGGAGTAGGAATCTCCCAAGGGATCTGTCACTAAGACTCCTCTGCATGTGATCAAATTGGGTCCCTATCAGGCCAAGTATCCTACTCACAGTCCACATTTGCTAGATCCAGCCAAAAACTCTTCAGCATTTCCTGAAATACATCTACAGTATTAAAAAGCCAAAATACCCAAGATGTGCTCCTATCCTTTCAAAACACCTCTTGTCTTCCCCTGCAGGATTTTACCTGTGCCATGACAACATGCAGGAATCAGTTAATATCAGATACCATTTAAGCCATAAAAGAATTAAATGGGCAGATTTTCAAATACAAGAGATAAATAATGTGTACAGGTGAAGAACTAAATTTAGGTGAGATTTTTTTCATGTGGCTGGATAAGGAAAAATCTCTTAAATTTCAGGTAAAGAAATCTTTTAGGGAAGATACAAAGAGGATTAACATGGAAGTTCTGTACTTTTCCAAAGACTGTGTTATTCATCACTTGTAAGGTTATATTCCAGGAATTCTTTAAGCTATTTGAATCAATCTTAATGTAAGTTTATTTTTTTATTTTCTGCAAACAAACCTTCTAAAATAATTTAAAATTAAAGTTACTGGGATAGAAACAAAATATTAGAGCATTACATTGTATTAAACATGGTTTTATAAGGAAAAAATATGCCTCAGGCCTGTCACATTAGATATACAGCTTTTTTATCTGAAAGGACAGATTTAGAAAACTAGACTTAACCATTCTGGATAGCTCATTTTGTACTATTATCTGTAGTTCAATACAGTATTTTATAGCTATTGGAGCACATAATAAGAAACAGCAAGATAAACATTTCTTTCTATCATTGTATTTCCCCAAAATTATAATGGTCTAGTCCTGTTTATCAAGTAGAGACACTATGCAGATGAAAAAGAAAGAGCTGGCTATGAACATAAAAGCATTCAGGATTAACCATGAAAGTGCAAAACACTGTCCCAAAATATTTTTGACTGAATTCCAAATTGTCAACATAAGCCTAAAGGTTCCCTTCAAAATACATTCTTATTTTATAGTAAAAGCCAATTTTATATTTAAATTCTCACAGAAATACAATTAAATATCCTGAAATAAAATGCATAGTGCTGTACTTCTGCCAAATTACACTGTGTTCCATTCTGTGTTGAATATTGATGCAAAATTACTCTAACAAAGCCAAATTTCTAGTGTTTTCTTCCAAACTGAATCCATCAAGTACAATAACTGCCCAAGGATTTTTTATGAAAGCTGCTGCTAACAGACTGCAGAGAACCCAACATGCAGCCATCCAATATAACTTGTTCAGCAGCTCCACACATTTGATTTATTCCTACATTCAGCTGCTCCACACATTTGATTCATACCATTATTCAGATACAGCTAAGAAAATTTTAGATTTGGAACAGTTCTAGTTTTCCAAAGCTTGGAGAATGATTACCTATGCTTTATATAGACCCATATGGGCATGGTTTACAGCCCAGAGATTTCCACACAATTTTTTCTTTGAAACTGGGGAAGCTGGATCTACCCTCATTATCTGGAGAATTTTAAAATGTTTTTTCAATAGAACTGTGGCTTTCGAGCTTCCCACCTACTTGATCAGAGCACTATACCCTGCCCCTCAACTCTTCTCACACCAATTTTCACCCTTCTGTCATGACAAATGAACCAGAATAGTCCAGTTTCTTCACTTGTTTCGTCTGTATCCAGAAGTCTTCTCTTTGTAAATGATTAGAGTTTTCCTTCATAGAAAATCTTTCCTACATGAAATCCTACCTATCTATAAACTCTAAATGTTGTAGGGACCATTGTTGAAGGAGAACAGATAAGGGTGTGGTGAGTACTTGGAGGCATTACAGTCTCACAAGATCTTGAAGTCTTTCATATTTACCACAAAACTTCTCTGCAACAGCCCTTGATGATTCAGAAATTAAATAGAGGCCAAAAGAAATATACTAGCACATCTGCACTCGGGACAGGGTGGGAAGAGAAAAAAAAACCCACCAGAGGTAATGCTGAGGAAGATTTTGGCTGCCATTGGGTTGAGATTGAGGTGGAGCTTTGTGTTGGACAAAGAGATTGTCCTGGGGAGAGTGGTTCCTGGAGGGAGCTAGAGCTCAGTAGGTTGAAGAATGCAAAAAAAAGATGGTTCATATACTTCAGAGGAGGAGAAATACATTTTGCATGCCTGCATGTCAGAGGCAGTTACCCCTGTGTATCCTCTGAGCAGCAGGGCATCACAAAAGAGGTGAGAAAGGACACCGGTGTCACATCTACAGTCCCAGGCAACTGCTGCTCATCAGAGAGCACAGTGAGCAGGAGTTGCCCTCCCCACACCCCCTGTGAGGATTCAGCTCCATAGTTCACTGGTACAAAACAGTTCCTGATAAGTGCAGTATCTGGGAGATAATTATGTTTCCTTGTATTATCAATACCTTTCTGGCTTGTGCTGCTTCATGTCTGAAATACAGCATGTGTAAAAGGAATATATGCATGTTATAAAGGGAGTATTGAACCCTTTATATTTTGTACATGTTTATATACAGAAAGCAAAGGTTTTTAAACAAATGTATGAAAATTATTGGCCAGGTCCTTTTTTATCAGTGTGCAAATGAGGAGCAAGCCCACTGACTCAATAAAGTCACAATAGCCTAAGGAGGAACATTCTTCTCAATATGTCATTGCTTTTTTATGAAATCAGAATGTCCTGTGCTTTAATTTAAGAGATAGTCTATTTTTACTGTAGGCAGTACAATAGAAACTGTAGTGCTATCCTTTGAGGTGTTGTGAGACATGAAATCATAAGTTATTCATAAGGATGTTCATCATTCATCAAACACTAATAGCTTCTCTTTGATGACTGAAAGAAATATAAAAATACAGAATACTGCCTTTTAAAATTTTTAGTACTTCTCTTTTTCAGTGATGCTTCTCAATCTGTGGAGAGTCCACTGCATATGAGACCTGCTATGTGAGCTATAAAAAATTATCTGTGGAAAGGATTTACAATAGTTCATTAATGGTTAGAAAACAGTGGATTTAAACTGACAGTGAGTGTACTTCCTTTTTAAAAATGGTCATGCTAATAGATGTCATAGCTGAAGAAATACAGGGTTTATTGTATAGCAGCCTATCCTTTGATTAAAAATGGGACTTTATCGTTAATGAGAAAATTCACCAGTTGGCTTAACAGGAAACCTGACTTCTATGACTTCTTAAGTCCTCTGCTGTACTGTCATCAGGAGTCTTTGACATTGATTTAGCAATGCTATCAAAGCACTGACCCATCCTCAACAGATCCTACTGTTCTCATTTTCTCCAGGCTATTTTAAGCAGCAGCTGACATTGTTTCTCCTGCCTTTCATCTGTTTATCAGTCACGTTCAGGCATCAGTCAGAATTTCCCACATCAGCTTTCTACTTGGTGCTCACCTCTGCTTTCTCTTCACGCTGTCCTGTCAGGATTTGTCAGTTTCTACTTTCCAACACTGGACTGTAGCTGGCATTAATGCAGCTTCAGCACAGAAGCAATATACCTCAAAATGGTAGGAATAACTGGATGTTTGAAAATTGAAGTATGATCCTTGCTATTGTTGAGAGAAAGTGATTTTTTTAGGTATTGAATTTGAAAGTGCAGTGTATCATTTGTCTGTTAGCCTGGAACCAGTTCGAGAAGGGCATAAAGGAGGACTGAGAAGCAGAACTGCAGGTCAATTGCAATATAATTAATTACAATTATGCAACTCAGATTTCAGGCTACCGATCATTCAATTACACTTTCAGGAGATGGAGCACAAATTGACTTTGTCACAAACAGTTCAGCAGAAAGGTCGTTGTGTCTTTTTTTCTGGTATGAAAAGAAATTGCTGAGAAATCATCTATAGAGAAAATTTGGCAACACTAAGTTTGAAGATGTTTATAAAAATTAGAAAATTTCAATAATTTCAGCTTTCAAAAGAGAAAACTATAGTATGTAGAGCCTCTGTTATGCAAAATCAAAGGGCAACTAGGGGTTTTAGTCTTTCCATCAGCTGCTTTGGAAAAGTTATAGCAATAGCCTTAAATATCATAAACAAAAGAGTCTCTGAGAAGTAATGTGTTCAGTTTGACATCAACTATTTACCAAGGAATGACTTATTTGCCATCTTCATATTCTGGCAAATACCCGGCATCAAGAGAGACAATTTTTTCTGACTTTGGAAGAACTTCATAAGAGATTGCAATGTACTCCTAAGGCAGCCTAAGCATTATTCATTAAACAGCTATTCAATGATACAAGACTTAGACTTTTGAATTTCCTCCTGAATTGTACCCTGTGCTGTTTTTCAGCAATTAGAGATCCTGTGGAGGTCAACCATTACTCCTTTGGAGCATGTACAGCATAACAAGGATTCTACTGATGAAATCCATACATGGATGCTTAAATAGAGAGATGAATTTATGAGTTATACAATTTATCTTAAATTTGTAAAATATCTTCTTTTCCATGTGATAGATGACTGTAAACACATCAGTTATTGTGCCAGTTTTTGTGGAAACATTGAGTTGCTCAGCAATAAACAGCTGTTCAACAGAAATATTACAATATTTTATTAGGAAATTATTAGTAAACTTATATTATCCATATTTGTAGATGAAAGTTTTTTTTTTAATGATAAACTTATACCAGAAAAATTTTCAGCAGTAAGAACTATAGACCAATGGAAAGGAAAAACAAATTCCCACAAGGAGGAGATAGATACTTGCTTATGATCAGCCACTGAATGTCATTGTGCTGCCAATGGAAATATACAGTTCAGTCCTTATACAAGGAAATGTGAGCTCTGTGCTTTGAATCTAGATCCAATGATCACATTCATTGGTCTTTGTTCAGCTGGATAATTTGTGTTGTTTTGTTCATGACAAGTTTGTTTGTTTCCAGATAATAGGGGTCAGGTTCATAGGAGTTTGCAAAGCTTGAGACATTCTTAGGTCCACAAAGATAAACACCAAAAGACTGATAGATATTGAAGAAATAAAGCAAATGGCAGTCACCTAGACCAAAACACAACAGCTGCAAGAATTGAGTTCTGGGATACAGACCCTGTCTATTACCAATATGCTTCCTCGAGGCAAAAACCAGCTCATTTCAGGGGTTAAAATTTTAAATAAGTGCATTATTTTGAATTAAACTGAAACCCCTTTTATACTTATCAGAAACACTTATACTCACACAAAAAGAACTGCAGTTCCCAGGCTCAGCTTGGATTTGAGTTTCTGTAACATTCGGCAGCTTGCATGGGAAGTTTATCCTTTTCACATGGCCAGGTAAGGCTGATTATACTGTTGAACTTAGTATTGGACCCCAAAAATCACTTATTTATAGGTCACTCATTTGCCTGAGATAGATGCTACAGATTGCAGGAAGACCCACAGGTTGTGGGGCTGGATAACCATGAAATCTACTTTTCTATACTAACAATCTGATGTAGAAAATAAAGTATGGATAAAAATCACATCTGTTTGAGAGTAAAGTTCTGTCACTTGCATTATTCAGTTTCTCAGGTGCAAATAGTCCTCATCTTCTAGCAAACAACCTCAAGAGTAAACATTTTTCAACAAGATTGCTTTTAAAATTGGAGGGAACAAAAAGAGAGAAGAAAATGACAGAGAGAAAATAGGGGCTTGATTTACTCTGCTTTTAAACAACTCAATCAATAGCAGAAGGAACTAGAATATTGCAGGAGTAGCAGAATAAATGTAGGATCTGGCAAAAACTGAGAGAACCTAATTCCTCTCGCAATGTTCACATGCATCCTTTTATTTCTTTTAGAGAATTGTATACAGGTCCCACTTGGGATCAGCCCTGTACTGAGCAAGGAGCATACTAAGAAAAGCACACAGAAAGAAGGAAATCCTATCCCAAATCCAGTTCAAATGCTGTTGAAATAAACAGCTTTTTGTGCTCCCTACGGCTTCCCTACCTTTGACCTCACATTATTTGTCAAAGAGAAAAATAACTTAAAGATCAAAACTCTGAAACTGGAAATATTTTCTATCATGAAACAAATGCAGTTTGGTCTTGTACAAACAAGCCTTTTTTATGGTTATTCCTAGCAGCTGTGGTATGTTGTTTTTGGTTTCTTTTCAAAGCAACAACTCTTCTATAGTTACCTGGTAGCAATAAAATCTATGCCATACCCACATAGTAACATTAGTTTGGGCAATATAATGGAGATACATTCTAAGATTGTGTCTATATTTAAAATTAGAGCTTCTGTGCAATTTTGGCACAATACTTTTTACTAAAATAGTTTAGCAGTCTTGTAGTTTATCTTGTATGTAAAATGCGCTGTTTTTCATACACTGCTCTGACAGTTCTTTTCAAGCACATTTAAAAAGCAGAAAAAACCCCAGTATTTTAACTAGTACTCTGAAAGGCAGATGAAAGACCACAAAATAAGTGTTGAAGTGTAAAAGCAACAAAAAAAATTTAAAAATTAAAAACAAACAAACACAAATCCCCCACTGCTGGTTGAAATAATGTAGACATAATGTTAATTTTGCCCCATTTCAGTTAATCAGGAACATAATACCAAGGGTAAATGCTGAATATTGGAGCTTAAAACACTCTAAAGCTGTCTGTCAAGCAGCAGGGTTGGAATGAGATGATCCTTAGGGTCGTTTCCAGCCCAAAACATTTTCTGATTCTATGATTCTATCGAGTGGGAAACTGCAGTCACTCAGAAATATTTAGTTCCCCAGACAAGTAATAGAATCAGCACAAGATGGTGTTACTTCTCTCTCTCTCTTTGCATCTGTGCCAAAACTCATACTGAAGGCTACATAGCACCCAGATGCTAGGTTAAGGTACCACATTACCACCACAGTGGGAGAGCTTTGGAACCAGTTACCACCCAAGAGTACAGGAAAACCAACCAGCCACTCAGGGCTCCATCACTGAGCCAGTTCATAGCATACAGCTCAAGCAAAGGCTCTTGTGGGTACTTGATGTGGGACCTGATGTGTTAAACTAATGTCACTACTTCTCTGACCTTTGATGGTTTTATTTTCTCCTAGGGATTATAGGCACTGAGCCTGGATAGACCTGCGGCTGCCCTGGGATGTAGTGTGGAGCAGGAGTTGAGTGACTGTCCTTCAAAGGCTGTGCTGTCTTGACAAGGAATTACACACCCGTTTCTAAGAATGTGAAAATGTTTAAATAAAAAATTCAGACCAGAAGTGCTTTATTTTGCACTTTTTGTGATGGTTAAAGAGAGCTAAACTGATTACAGTGCCAGGATGCTTATATTGAGCAATTTCTATAGCAACAGGATGACACAGGCTGGCTCATCAGTTGCATTGTTGTTCCATGAAAGCATATACTGGAATAATTAACAAGTTGGAGGAAAAAATGGTCGATCTATAGTAATATCCTGTGTTTACTAAGAAAATATTTCTTTTGATTAGGGTGCTGTAATTTCCTTCCTGCATCTACAGTTAAAATAAAATATGAAATGGTAATTAAATTCTGGAGAGCCACACTCATGGGTCTCCCCATGGTCTCCACACTTGTTCTTTGTTTGACTGATAGATGGAGGCGTTTATACCTACTTACACAAGCTGAGCTGTATATTCAGAAAGAGGGAGTCATTGATTAAACTGCTGCAAGTGACAGGAAAATGTGGGGCAAGGGACAGCAGAAGAATATTTTTACCCGAACTGGACTTTGACCCACTGATTTTGTGTAGAAAAACCATGGTCCCTGATCTGCTTCTTATATTGACTCAGAGCAATGAGGAGCATCAGGACACTCCAAGCAACTGAGCCAACCTGAAGGTGACAGAATGCAGGAGGCCTGGGACTGAGGGCTTTGTCTGTGATTGCAGGCTTTCAACAGAGTCTGCAGAAACTGCAGAGAGGATGAGGCTGGTCATGTAAGCAACATAACATATGGGGACAGGCACAGTGGTTGTGATCATTACAATGAAGCATGAAATGATAACAGTAACAAGGAATTAGGCATGTATTTCAGAAATCACTACCATAAGTTGAAACAGCTGTTCAACTCAATTTTCTCATATCTTTAGTAATGAGTATGAAATGTGCCCCCCAGGTGCTTCTGTGAAACGATCTAGCTCTGTAAACATAGCCTGTAACCCTTTATTTCAGGCTAGGTTAGGCTTCTGGGTTAGGTGTCTGAACTCCAGTAGACCAATTATAAATAAAAACTCTCCCTAATTCATATTCCCAAATTGACTGTGCTGATAATTATTAGGCAACTAGAAGCAATTAGGATAAATTTCAATCACAGTAGAGAAGTTTCAGAGGTTTGCATTTTTTAAGAAATATAATTAATCTGCTTAGAAAGCAAAGAAATTTTATCCAAGAAAGGAACTAAGGGCTTTCACCCACAAAACTGTGCCAGGGTCACTGGTATAGGCTAAAGACAGAACTCACCTTGGACATCTCCTGACTTTATAGTCTGAAGGAAGCATCCCATCCACCAGGAAAAGAAAACTAATTTCATTTATACTGAATTGCTGTCAAGGGCAAAAACTCATCCCATGTCCATGTCTGCTGCCCACATATTTTCTTCCTATCCCAATACAGTTTACTGTCTAAACCCAATGTTATCACACAATCAAACTGACCATCTCCCCAGCTTTCTATCCTCGTTATATCATCCCAATTTCTTTCCTGGGACACATGCAATTTTCAGCCTACTTATACAGCCAACAATTCCTGCTTGGCAGTCCAAATTTCTCTCCTGTAGAGCTATCATCATCTCTTTTTTCTCAGCTTACTCTTTACCTCAAGAAAGCTTCAGACCATCTCTTCCCAACTAGGGCCAGAGAGATTAGCTTTCTATAAAAGAGAAAAGGAAAAGAGGAAAAAAAAGACCTACCAAAATAAAATCTTGTTTCCAATATAAAAACTTACCTGACCTGGTAAGAAAAAAGGCATAAGAAATGTTTAGCTTTAAACGCAAGTTTCGCACACATTCAGCCACTGTGTGTGGTGAGAACAGTGGTGGTACAGTTTGATGACCATTTTTAGTTTCTGAAGTTAGTTAGCCTTTCTCATCAGGAGAAAATCTTCAAAGACTCAGACCAAGTTTTGTTAAACCTCTGCTTTAAGCATAGTGTGATCCTGTAAAGATTATGTCCTGACCATATATTTATGAAAATGGCCAAAACCACATTAGTGCAAACAGGTATTTATTCCAAATTCAAGATGCTGCTCCAAAGTCAAAGCAATTACTGATGGAAAAGGACGGGTAGGGTTTGGATTGGTTTGGATTGTCAGTTCCAGAGATCTTTGTTGCCTTTTGACAATTAAAAAAATAAAAGTGAACTTCTAAGAGATGTGCAGAATATTTTAGTATTGTTTAAAATATGTGATACTTTGGGGACAGGCTTTTTGAGAAATTTGTTCCCTGGAATCAAAGATCCGGGGATCCAGGAACTATCCAGGAATCAAAGATCATTATCATCTATTATTAGTTATGATAACTTTTCTGGAACACTTATTAGTTTTGTATAAAATAAAAAAATGGACACTCCACAAAATGGTGTCATCCCAGAGCAGATGGGTGTATATTTGCAGTAAAAATCTTTGAATAATACAAAAATAGATTTTGCAGTGAGCATACAATTTACAGCAAAAAAAGAATGAATTAGGTATATTCACACATTTTCTCTCCGAATTCTTATTGTTTTGTAAAAAAAAACATTAAAAAATACTGGTGCAACATTGCCCTCTAAAATATTAACTGTTTCTAAACACTGAGCCAAGGAAACAAACAGCAATACTGGTCATTTGTTGTATAAAACCATACACATAACCCAGAGAAATGTCTGCTTCGCAGGACAGCAGAAAATTCTACATGACTGAAACACAGACAGAATGTTCAAAGCGCATCTTAAAAATGCAAAAAGCTCTTTAAAGACAATGAGAACTTTATTATTGACTGTTATGACCAGGCTAGAACTCCCAGTAAGTCTCAGTACATCCAGAAATTACTAACTTTGTAGCATCTTGATTAATGACTGGGCCAATGATGCAGTCTCTGTTAGTGCCATTGCCTGAATAGCTGAGGAAACAAGCTCTGTTAGCGAAACTATATTAGCAAGGAAGATTGCAAAAGTACTCATTGAGAGTCCCAGTTTGAAAAGAGTCAAGCAGATTCATTTGTTTTCTCAGTGTTTATTGGAAGTGAGCATAAAAAGCAAGCAAATAAAACCAGGTGGAACTCATTTTTATTGTATTCAATAGTACAAAATTCAATAGTATAAAATGCAGAGTTGTGCTTCTGAGAACGAATAATATAAAATTCTGCTATAAACTTAATTGAGAATCCCTCAACTAGAAGGAATAATGAAGAGAAAGACTTTGTAATATAATTAATCACAGGAGATGAATGTGAGTCAACAGGATATTGCAATCATTTAAAAGGCATATGATCCAAGGACACCTCTGATGAGGAATTTCCAGTAGACAAAAAATATTTCTACTCTATACAGTACCAATGAGTATTCATACAAAATATGTTAAGCTACATACAATTCTGGCCACATATGTCCGTGAAAGATTAAGGGAAGCTGGAATAAGTGGTAGGAAGCTCAGTAAATGGGGAGCCTGTCTTGTAGGAACTGAAAAAACAATGAATTTTGCTAGAGTAATGTAGTCAAGTTGTAGCTGGGATAGGACACAACAGCTTCCAATGAAGTTCTAGGGACTACTTAAAGGGAAGTAAAAGGGAGTTTTAATGGTACAGGAACAGATAAGTGTTAAGGAACATGAATGCAGATAAGTTGGAAACCTGAATTATAAAAAAAACCCCACCATTTGGGCAGCAAAGCTTTCCTAGTGTTAATTTCCATAATGGTTACAGAAGACCTAACCACTTCTAAAATGTATCATTGTAAGTTTAAAAAAATAATTATAAAATTATGTGTCTTTGATAAGCTTGTTTAGAACTTGCTGTATTATCATATATCTACTAATAATTGACTTAATAAACATTACCAAATATTCTTCACAATTATTCTTCATTGCATCTCTTTTCTAGGTATTTAGACTTCTGTGGCACACTTGATTTCCACTGTGGATCATTATCATATATTTGGAGCACTCAGCAAGATTTTCTCAGTTCAAGCAGAGCAATGGTAGGAGGTTGCTCATGCCTTTCCACCTCCTTAATGTGGGAAACCCCAGTCATTTACTTCCAGATTAAAATTTCAGTTTAAAAAGATTGAGCAGTTCCATCCACTGAAGAAACCATTGATAATTCTGTCTTACAGCAAGCAGAATAGCACTAAGGAACAGAAAAGTTCAATTAATTCTAAGACACACACATATAAACATCTGTATTTCTAATGGCCATAATAAATCTTAACACTCAGGGGGAAAAAAAACCCCAGATTTTGTCTGTCTTGATAATTAGACCAATTTTTCACTTATGGTTTGTCAATCACGTGACATTTTATTGCATGAACAACAGACCTCAAAAGTATTTTAATTAGCACAGTAGGGCTCTAATCTAACCTTAATCTTCTAATTGCAGTTCTAAACTATGTCTGAACATCTATTTACTAAACAGAAGTTAATTAAAAATATGGATCCATACCATACACATAGCATAAAACTGAAAGCTGAAAGGATATGCCATCTGCAGAAAAATAGAACTAAAGTAACAACTAAGGGTCTTAATGGGCTCATGAGCTCCTTTCTCTCTCTGTACTACTTTAACTGCTTTGATTGTAATCAAAACACAGTCAAAAGGAGATACACTGGTTTAAATTTCATTATGTATTGATTTTTAAAAGAAATTAGGTTCTGAATGAAACCCAGGATGAAATCGTGTACAGTTTAAAGTTGCATTTTTTTTCCAGTCATTCTTCTCAATCGTATATTTGCCTCTGAAATTGTAACAATGCTACTATTTGTAGAGTTCTGCAAAACTGGAGCAGTTAAGTGATCCATGTTCAATAAAACGAGGAACAAAACTTCGAAGTGGTCAATTCAGAGTACAGTCCTCCAGTGGCACAGCTGCTGGCACAGCCAATGATTGCCCTAGGTTGCAACCCAGCAATGGAACAGCAGTCCATTGGGAAGAGAGGTGTAACTTCTGCAAGACAAGTTTGTAAGAATAGAATTACAACCTTGAAATGTCAAGAAAATATGAACCTGTGTTCATCATGAAATAAAAGCTTGGGATTTTTAGTTACTTTTTCTTCTGTTGGTCTGTAACACTCCTGTATTTGATTATTTTTGTACATGTTGACCACTCCCAAACAAGAGATAGGCATCTCAGAGGATTTGGCTACATAAGATACGTGACTCCAGGGAGCTACAAGAGTTGGATAAACACTTATATGTCCAAAATCGGGCTGGTACCTGTAGGTGTCTTTATTTAAACAGAAATATTCAGGCACATATCAGACCAGTTCTCTAAAGAAAAAACAGGAATCATTAGGTCAGCTCAAATGCTCATAAAATCATTTCCTCAGCACTCATACTAATAAATCATGTTCTAATAGTCATGAGTAGCCCTGCTCCTAATCCTCAAGTCCTTGTCAACAGCTGCATTAACACTCTACAGATATCTGGTTCCTGTAGTGTTCACAACTAGTAAAGTGGCAAGAATGAGAATGGTCCAAAGGTAAACACGCTTGAGAGATGTGGATCAAAAGCAGCCTGTAGGTAGCAAAGAGTCAGGGTACTGGAAACCGTTCAATCCATCCTAATGGATTCACTAGGCACTTCAAACTACTTGAAAATAATTCACACATCATGGCCTATGCGATGGGCAGTTGATTTCTAGGAAGAAAAAAGTTTTGAACTTTACTGAGTCAAGAGAGCTGAGGATCGCTTTCATATCCTTAGAAGTTCAAACACAAGCTGGATTACTGAATAAATCCTAAATTTTCCCCCTTCCATAAAATACTGTAAAAGCATCTCTAAGTAAAAGAAAATCTATATGAAGAGGAAAAAGGTATATGAAGACAAGAGAGACACTGTTCATTTTTATGTTAGTTCAGCTGTTATAAAGTACTCAGGAATCCATGCTCATCTACACATAGTGACAAGCCAAGCTACAGTAATTTCACTGACTGTAAACCATTCTTTAATTCCCATTGGTCTGAACTTGAAGGTAGACTACTATCCTACTAGAAATCTGTGTAAGAAGGTAATTTCTAGAGGAAATGGTTCGAAACATCAGAGAGTATCATCACAGGTGGTCCAGAAATGGG